>NW_027531905.1:1730866-1821641 GCF_008692635.1 Crocuta crocuta | reverse complement strand
GACTGACCCGCCGCGAGCTAGGCATCGCGGCCGCCGAGGGAAGCCTCTTCCGTGGTCCCCCGGGCACCCAAACGCACCCAGAGACCGTCCGTCAACTCCTGCCACCCGCGCGACGCGCAGGCCCTCGTGACGTCACACGGCTTCTTCCGGTGACCAGGACGCAGCCACCCTCGGGACTACAGAGGGAAAGAAGAGAAGTGGCTGGAGGTGGTAAAATGTAGAGTAGCCCTAAACTCGGTGAGGCACGACGGGAGTTGTAGTTCTACCTCGCGGGGTCCGTTTCCGGGCGGTTTCCCCGGAGTTTCAGCCCGGCTCGCAGCTTAGCCTGGTACGCCTCCGGCGGCGCTTTGCTTGGAGGTTGCTCTTCTTACTGTAGGGATGTGTTTGATGCTGGTGCCTGCATTTGGCGACACACACTGGAGACTCCCTTGGATACGGACACCATTAACGTCAAACGGAGCGTTTTAGAGCAACGAGAACTGACCGCTGTTTACTGAGCACTTTCTCTGAAGCAAGCGCTGAGCTACTTGCTCTCAATAATTAACCACATTCATTTAATCCTGTGAAGTCAGGATTATTTAGCCTTATTTTACAGGTGACACTCCAGGCCAACAAAAGAAAGCTCAGGAAGAATTCCATCATGGAGGGAGGGGCTTATCTTCCAATCAGAAGGCGTTCTTAAGGGGCACCCTTCCTCAGGTGGAATTATTTCTCTTTGGTTATGCTGCGGAGTACTTGCTACTTTTTAGTGTTTTTCATTCTTCTTTGTGGATTAATATGCTGTTTATGTGTCTGCCTTCCGTTTGTAAGCTCCTGAAAGTTGGAACCAGTTCTGTTCATCTCTTCAGGGTGCTGCTCATTCGGTCAACACGCATTTATCAAGCCTTGAAGGAGGGCAGAGATCGTGTTGGTGCTGAGGATTCAGTGATGAACATATGCGCCAGACAAGTAGAGGGACAATCAGAATAACTGTTAAATACTGATATGAAGTTAGTTGTATGTGAGCACCCATGGGTGGAGGAGCAAGCAGTCAGAGGGAAAATGGTGGTCCGTTAGGGACTGCAGACAGTTCAGGGTGGCGGCTGCAGACGGGAGTGGTGAGAGATGAGTGTAGAGCAGGGGTTGGCAAACTTTAAGGGCCAGACAGTAAAGATTTTAGGGTTTGTGGGCCATATTATCTTGGTCACACCTACTCAACTTGTAGCTCAAAAGAAGCCATAGACAGTACGGATGGGTGGAGCTGTGTTCCAGTAAAGTTTTGTCTTTTTTTTTTTTTTAAGGATGCTGAAGTTTGAATTTTATGTAGTTTTCACTACCAAGTAATAGTCATATTTTGATTTTTCTTTTATATATGTATATATTTTAAAGTTTTGTTTATTTTGAGTGAGACAGAGATAACATGAGTAGGGGAGGGGCAGAGATAATACCAAGCAGGCTCCATGCTCCAGGGCAGAGCCCATCACTGGGCTTGAACCTCAAGAAACTGAAATCATGACCTGAGCCAAAACCGAGAATCAGAGGCTTAACCAACTGAACCACCCAGCTGCCCCATCACATTTTGATTTTCCCACCATTTAAAAATGTAAAGGCTTTGCACTGCAAACTACAAAAACGGGTAGTGGGCTGGATTTGGCTGGCTGGTAGTATGTCCTCTCCTGATCCGAAAGCTAAAATGGGGCCTAATGATCTGTGTTATGTTAAACAATTTAGGCTTTGTCGGGAGGAATTTGGGTGGAGTCATAGATAGGTTTTAAGCCGGGATAGGTCATGCATAGATAAAATGAGTTTTAGGAAGCACTCCAGCTGTTAAGTGCTAAAAGAACTGTAGAGGTCATAAGGTGGAGACTCGATAGGAGTCTTGATAATAGCCTAAATTAAAGTAGTAACAGTGGGATGGATGGACAAATTAGAAGGGTAACAGAGGTAGAACTGATAGGATATAGAGATTGGTGGGGATGAAGGAAAGTGAAGAGTCAAGGCTAATTTCTAGGCTTTGGGTTTGGAACTATGTGGTATATGATGGTACCATTTATTGAGCTGAGAGGATGGCAGAGTTTTTTTTTTTTTTGAAGAGAGGAGGATATTTAAATGTTGAGCATGTGGATTTTGAAGTATCTATGGAAAAGGTAGGCATGGAGCTTTAGATCTGCAAATTGTACTGGTTTGCTTTTAAAGATGAGATTGAGGGGCAACTGGGTGGTTCAGTCAAGCGTCTGATTTTTGTTCAGGTCATGATCTCACAGTTCTGTGGGTTCGGTCCTATCTCAGACTCAGTACTGACAGCTCAGAGCCTGGAGCCTGCTTCGGATTCTGTCTCCCTCTCTCTTTGCCCCTCCCTCACTCATGCTCTGTCTCTCTGTCTCTCAAAAATAAATAAACGTTGAAAAAATTAAAAAAAAAGAAAGACAAGATTGAATAGCAATGACGATACATGCATTTACTTACTAATACAGTAATTTTTTGGAAGAATTCTCTGCTGCTCTGAGAGCCAGTTAGACCTTGGAAGACCATAGAAGAGCTTGACAGAGCAGATAAGGTTAGGTAGGACTTCATGGTCCTATCTATTTGTTGGTGCTGCACATCTATCCATCTAGGTCTTCCCCACTGATTGCTTGATTCTTCAAGCCCAGAAAAATATAGGCCAGTTCCCCATTGTTATGAGATGCTCAGCCTTGGGTGCCTGAATTGTTCTCAGAGGTCAAAGGAAGTCATTACAGCTGTCTTTCGTTTCTTTGTTTTTTCTTTTAAAATAATTATACTATGTTCTACTTGTTTCTAGCCAATTATTTCAAAAGTCAAAGATGTGTAAGCCCTCATGATATCACAATTCTTAGAACTGTTTTGATTATGATTTCCTGCAGCTTTTAGGACCTGCAGTATCTACAAACCAGCCTCTCAGGTATTTAGCATAATTGTATCAAGACTTTGAGTCTCCACTGAATAAGATAGATCTGATGTACATTTTGATTGCCTTGGCCTTGACAGCTTATTTCAACTCTCCCTTTTTTTTTTTTTTTTTTGTTATAGCAGCCATGTGGTTTGGAGAACTGACCCCATCTTTAGAAGTGGGTCTAGATTAGGCTAATCAATGATTACTACAGTGATTGATTCAGGGATTAGCAGGCCTTAATCAAGAAATCACCATATTCCCTCAGCCACAGAGTTGGGTTCAAAAATAGGCCCAGGGACATGTGACCCATTTGGGACCAATAAGAAGCAGGAAAGGTTTTGCTGCAGATTTTTGACAAAAAAGTTTTCTCAAATTTATGCAGTGCCTCATGTGTCAACATTCCCAGCATTGTCATGTTAAATGAAGTTATATAGAGAAACACAGATTAAGAGAATCAAGGGAGAATAGCCAGGGTCCTGATTGAACTGTGCCTGAACACCACTCCTCCTCTCTATTGTGAAATGACAAAAATAAAACAATTTACCATTGAGTCTGATGTTCTTTATTCAAGGGAAAACATCCATAGATTGGGGGAATCAGTGCCCCACAAGCAGTGGAGCGCTCTTCCCAGGGGATGTTTAGGCAAGAATGAGTTTTATAGTGTCTGAAGCAGCAAGAGGAAAACAGGAAATGATTGGCTAGGGGGTCAGGGATTTCCTTATAAGGCTAGTGGGTTAATCAGGGAACAAAGAAAGAATATTTGGCTTAAGCTGATTGGCTGGGGTTGCACATCTGAGAAGAGGTAAATCATTACAGATTCTTAATTGGGGATTGGCTGACTGGATGTACTGCACCTTGGTGAAGCAGAGCATTTACAGAAACATGAAAGTTATCTAAGTTTTGATTTGCTGATGTGGCAACCTGGGCAGGAGTGGCTTCATTTTGTGTCACAAATCAGTTAATAACCTTTGTTGATAAAATCAGTGGAGTTGAATTTTCTGTTTCTTGCTGCCAAAACATCCTAACAATTACATATCCATAACAGGAGTCACCAGTATATAAATGGAAAATGAAGGTATGGGAATTGACGAGCTCACCCATCAGATGTATGTAGAGTGAGAACAACAAGTCCTTGGAGAGGCAGCTGAGAACAGCAATTGACTGGCAATTGACACTGAGAAGGAACAGCCAAAAAGGTAGGGGGAAAACAGTGGGGTGCTACAGAAGATAAACATGACCAAAATTGTCACATGCTGAGGAGATGTTAAGTGAAATAACACTTGAAGGTAGTTTAGCCATAGGAAAGTCTTAAGGGTCCTTGAGGTGGTGGTGGAGGATATATATAGTCTGATTTGTAATGGAGGAATGAAGGGGAAGAGAGGAAATGAACACACAAGAAGCCCAACTCTTACTTATAATACACACTTATTCAAATGAATTGCTGCTTCTATTAAGACTCCTGCTGAGAAGAAAAGGAGATTGTACAAAAGTATAGCTATTTTTCAAAGAAGGTAAAGTAGGATAATTCAGAACTGTTATTTTAGGACCTTCTAGGTGTCAAACGTGGTAAATATTTACATGATCTCATGTAGTCATCAACTAAGTCTGAGATATCATGCTATCTTATAGATGAAGGTGAGGCTTACCTAAATAAATAGCCCTGTCAGACTCCAAAGACCATGCTCCTCCTGCTTTATTTGGGTGCTCAGGAGAGAGGTTTATTTTATTTTACTTATTTAAATGTTTCTTTCTTTTTGAGAGAGAGAGAGCAGGGGAGGGGCAGAAAGAGAGAGAATCAGGGGATCTGAAGCAGGCTCTTTGTTGAGAGTGGAGAGCCCAACGTGGGGCTAGAACTCATGAACCATGAGATCATGGCTTGAGTAGGAGCTGGATGCTTACTCAACTGAGCCACCCAGGCGCCCCAGGAAAGAGGTTTATGATGCGTCCAAGACCATCAGTATAATTTGCAAAGCTTCTTTTTAAAAAGTGCCTAGGAATTTTAAGATGGTATGAGTAGAGCATTAAACCAAGGCAGGGCCTTGTACAACTGCACCATTGGTTCACCCATAAAGCTGGCCTTGGTGTATTTAGGACTTCCCGAGAAAATCCCGAGAAGTAGACTTCCAACTACTGTCTATTCAGTAACTCTTTGTCAAAGTAAAATTCAGAAACAAATGTGAACACAGAGAAACTTTTTGGAAAAGTTGAAGTACAGTTGACATATATTAGTTTCAGGTGTACAACATCGTGTGCTGACAGGTATATACATTACGAAATGGTCATCATGATAAGTCTGTCATCATCATGATAGTCTGTTTGACTATATTCTCTATGCTGTACTTTTCATCCCTGTGATTTAAAATTATTATTATTATTTTTTTTAATATAACTGCATTTTCTACCTCTTCATCCCCTTTACCTATTTTGCCTTCTAGGAAACCATTTTTATTAGCAGTTCAAATGAACTAGCTTTTTAGAAGTAGTGGCTCATCTCATAGAATAGGAGGAATTTATAACTCTGATGATATGGCAGATATTTATAGCTCAGATATGGCAGTTGACAGTTCAGACTGGATAAGAACAAGATGTTCCTGTCTTTTCCTAAGGAAAACAGGATGTTCTTATTTTTGTGGCTTATCTCAAGAGGCAAAGCTTTCAGGATTTCCTGTTAGTCAATGCTTTTAGGAGGTTCCTGTTATTCATGGTTTATCTTGGAATGCAAGGTTGTTAGGAATAGTAATCTTTTCTGGTGCATGGCAAGTGATTTGTGGACAATGCTAGGCTAAGGGCAAGATGTCATTTTCCCGTTCTCTCTTTGCTTACTGTGCCCACATCACTGTAGTTTCCTCTAGCTCAGAACCTCTTCCACATCCTACCCTAGCTACCATATAAAGAAACTTTACAATTTGTTTCTCTGGGCAGGTTATATAAGAATAATAAAAAACATTACTTTCCTTAAATTATGCTATTTATTCATAGTGTGTTTGTGTATGTGTAGAAAAATATATAATAAATGTATACAGATAAAACTTAAGTATACCTTATGCTATATATATATATGTATATATATATGTATATACAGTTGACCCTTGAACAACATGGATTTGAACCATGCAGATCTACTTGTACGTGGATTTTTCCCAGCACTGCAAACATATTTTCTCTTCTTTAGGTTTTTCCTAATATATTCTTCTTTTTAGCTTGTTTTATTATAAGAATAGAGTATATAATACATATACATACAAAATATTATGATAATTGACTTTATGTTTTGGTAAGGCATCCTTCTGATCAACAGTAAACTATTAGTAATTAAGTTTTGGGGGAGTCAAAAGTTATATGTGGATTTTCAACTGCATAGGGGGTAGGGGCCCATAACCCCCACATTGTTTAAGGGTCAACTGTATATGTATGTGTTTGTGTGTTTGCATGTGTGCTCATGTATGTAGTAAATCTTGAGTCATTTAGAAGAATGTATGTGCATACAAGTAAATAGCAATAAATTGTTCAAATCATCTTTACATGTCATATCAAAATATAAGAACAGAGTATGAGTTAAGAGTTCTTTACTCTTAAACCAATCTGCTTATATTTATTTTTTTAACTAATTAATTTTTTAAAATGTTTATCCATCCTTGAGAGAGAGACACACAGAGTGTAAGCAAATAAGGGGCAGAAAGAGAGGGAGACACAGAATCCAAAGTGGGCTTCAGGCTCTGAGGTGTCAGCACAGAGCCTGACGCAGGGCTCAAACTTACAAATGGTGAGATCATGACCTGAGCTGAAGTCAGATGCTCAACCGACTGAGCCACATGGATGCCCTATATTGCTCATATTTAGATTCAACATGGCAATTGCTCTTCTAATGTTAATTTTCAGCTCAGTATAATCTATACTTCATCATCTACTATTAACTCCAAATCATTTCAGTTGGGTATTGTTAGTATCCAGACCAGGTGCAAGGTGGAACCATTTATGCTAAACCCACATCAGCAGACTGGAATTTAACTAAGTTCCTATGGTTGGCTCTCTCAGAAAAAGTGGGCCTAGGCCAACCAATCAGCGCTTGCTTGTCTACCACAAGTTATCTGACCTGGCTCCAAGACTCTCCTTTGCTCCATATAAGGGAAGTAATCTTGTTTTAACCAATCAGCAAATTCCCAGTATAACTTCCTTGTTCCTTCTCACTTTGGTCTGTAAATATTTCTTGCCTTGTACAGCTCTTTAGAGCTCTTTTCTATCTGCTAGACTGGATGTTGCCCCATTTATGAATTGCTGAATAAAAGCCATCTAGATCAGTAAATTATGGGAAATGTTCTGTTAACAATATTAGTGATAATTGTGGACACTTATTGAGTGGCTAGAATAGTGCCTTGCACACAGTGAGTATTTTACAAGTTCTAACTTTTTTCACCCTCAAGGAAATCCTCACTGGCAGATATTTTTACTGTTATCATGCCAATTTTCCAGATGAGGAAACTGAGGCCCAAAGGGATAAAGAGACATGCCTGAGTCCATGTGGCTAGTCAGTGGTAGAGCTGGGATTTGAAACCAAACAATTAGACTGCAGAGCTGGGTTCTTAAACAATACTATATTGTTCCTACATCTTTAAAACAAAAATTCTTGGTAGTTCTTCATAATTATAAAATATAGTTATCAGAGATTCAAAACTAAAGGATATCTTAGCTATAATGTATTCCAACATCTTAATTTTGCAGTTTAGGCAACTATGTTTTAGAAAAGTTGACTGATTTCTCAAGATTTCTGAGCACAGATGGGACTAGAATATCATTGCTAATTCCTTGCCCAGTACATTTTCTATTTCTAGTTCTCAGATCTTTAGGTTATAACTCTAAAGGGGGCTGAAAACAAACAGAATAAAGAGAAGCCAGATGAGTGACTACTTTATTATCTTAACCAAGTGCAGGTTATTTTCAGGTAGGACTGTCCTTAATTGGTGCCATGTGAAAATAACAGGTACTCTTTTTATTTAATTTCTTTTTGTATCTCATACCATGTCTTACCCTAAATTGGAAACGACAGCACCCATGCTCATGACTTCTTGTATATTGTTAAAATTTACCATTGACTAAACCCTTGATTTAATTTGTGTATAGGCTATAGACCCATGTCTTTCAAATTCTCAGGAGTTTGAGGTATAAAATGTATGACTCAGGATCCTTGCAGGAAACAGCTGCAGAAGTTCAAACGGGATAGGCAAGGAGATATTAATAAAGAGGCTGGTGTGGGCAGCCACCCACCTTAATAAAGGTGTGCAGAATTCAGGGAAAGCAGAGATAAGTGTGGTTTAATACCCTTAGACTAGCAATAGAAGGAAGCCCTTACCTCTCCCAATCCTGAAAGCTAGGGAGGGAACATTTACCAAAACCAGAGAGAGTGGCCATAGGTGAGGACATCTAGAAGCAGCTATGGTTTTTGGGTCAGTAAAGGGACATAATCAGCCTATGACAACACAGCCGGCAGGGATCCTGGAAGAGTAAATGCTCTAACCCCCTTCTGCATCCCCCTTTAGATCTCCTGGTGCTTCTGTGCGTAGTTTCAACCCACCTAGAAGTTAGAGGTGCAGTCTACAAAAGTCAGCCTCCTAGAGCCCAAAGTAGAGAAGGATAGAGTGGAAAATAACGGATTCATAAGCCACTGATTTTTAGCTAAAATAATTACATGTCCCCAACATTTTGAAAATTAATAAGTAATAGCTTAGTCTGAGCCAAAGTAATAATTGTTATAGTTTTATAACAGTGAGAGGGATGGCAATTGTGGTTTTCAATCATGATGCTGAGAGCCAGTGAAATGGCAGCTTAAGTGCTGTCTTTTCCTAGTTAGCTTCGTTTGTTATTTTTATAAAGCTATACAATTCCTAACTCACGTTTATTAGTCATTTGCAATGGAACCTAATGCCTGTTATTTCTGTCAGATAGACTTTAAAAATCCATTAATTAGATTTATTCAAATAAATATTTAATACTTATTATGTGCCAGGCAGAATACATCAGTAAACAAATATGTCCTCTTGGAGTTTACATATTAGTGTGAAAGATAGAAAACAGGCACATAAACAAAGCAATATGTGGAGATAAGGACTATAAAGAACTATAAAGATAGGATGGGGGGCAGAGGGGTACTAGGAAGAGATGGAGGAGGGGGAGAGACAGAGGGAGAGGGATTAGTTTTGCTCTCGTGGTCAAGAAAGGCATCTTTAAGGCTGTAACATTTTTGCTGAGATTTGTTAAAAGATACACTGAGGGATATTAAAAATTTTAAGTTTATTTGAGCAAAGATGGATTGGAATTAGGCAGTGCCAGACCCAAAGTAGTTATGAGTGATGAGCCAACAATTCAGAAGAAAGACTTGTATAGAGAAAGCGCGGAAGCAAAGAAAGGAAATTATTTGATTGGCTATATATTAAAGTCTAGTTGGCTTTTTGTGATTGGTTATCCTTGGTGTTTTGATATTGGAACCTTGAGGCATTTACAGGCTTAGATTTTCGCTTGCATACATAGGCCACCATGACATTAGAGTCACCTTGGTCTAATGGCTTTTTTTAAAATTAGTTTAACAGACTTGAAGGATAAAAGGAGCTAAATATGAAGAGGTCTGGGGACAGAGGGAAGAGAAAGGCTCTGAGGCAAAATATGTGCTTGGTAAAGTTCGAAGGACTGAAAGGAGCAGGTGGCAGGTGCTCCCAGGGAAAGAGAACTGTGGTGATAGTAAGCTTGTGCATCCATAGGACCTTCACGGTCTGGGACTCTGAGGATTTCAGTTCTGGGTTGGGGTGATGGTGGTGATAAGAACACTTGGAATTTGAGACTGTTAAATCTCAGAGTCATGAACCCTGCATGTGGCTAAGAGCTTGGGTTCTAATCTCAGAGTTGGAACCCTTATTTTTGCCACGGTGAGTGTAATGTTGAGATTTGTAAGAATGATGAAGTTTTGGGGTGATGGGTGCGTGGGGTCTGGAGCTGATGGCCAAGAAACAATTCTTAAAGACGTCTTTGGGGCAAAAAGATGATTTTATTAAAGCGTGGGGACAGGACCCAAGGGCAGGAAGAGCTGTACTGGGGTTGTGCAGGGGTGAGGGAGGGGGTGACCATTTATGGAGTGGGGGAGATAAAGTCAAGAGGGAGTTTCCAAAGAGACTTTCATATGTTACAGACCTACTGGAGGCCAAGCTATTATCAAGCTAAGGTTTTCTCTTTCTCTAGCCAAGTCATTATCATTAAAACAGTAGGGAGTTCCTGGACTTTAGGCTGTGATGGGATTGCCTTTTTCTGGTAAACTGGTAGAGACTCTTATCAGTGTAACTCTTTTTTGTTTGTTTGTTTTGTTTTGTCTTTTTGTCCTTTTTTGTTTTGGGGTAGCTGGGAATATGATACATTTCCCACCTGGGGAGGTGTGGTGTACTAACATGTACTTTGCCTTCAGCTTGCCTCATGCTTCCTCACAAATAGGACACATATATTTGGTCTTCGTCTAGTTTCTGGCAGAGCTCCTAAAACCCTTGGAATTTTTTTTAAAAAGTTTGTTTATTTATTTAGAGAGAATGTGCAGGTGGGAGGGTCAGAGAAAGGGAGAGAGAATCCCAAGCAGTCTCTGTGGGGGCAGACTTGGGGCTGAAACTCAGGAACTGTGAGATCATGATCGAAGCAAAAGTCAAGAGTCCTGTTCTTAACTTGCTGAGCCACCCAGATGCCCCAAACCTTGGAATTTCTTAAGAGCAATGGAAATGACCTTTGCTACAATAGTTGGTCTTTTGTCCTTGGTTCCTGAAATAGCTTCAGAGCCTTAAAGGTTCAAGAAAGGAGTGTCTTGTTATTCATAACAAGCCCCTTTCAACCACATCTGTAAACGTTTATGTTAATTTGGTGACTCCTGGAAAGCCTCTAAGGATGGGGGCTGGGTGCCAGCGGAAGTAACTGGATTAGAAGGTTGGAACTTTTCAGTCCCTGCCCCCATCTCTGGGGAGGGGAGAGGGACTGGAGGTTGAATCAGTCACTAGTGGCCAATGATTTAGTCTATCATGCCTGTGTATGAAGCCTCCATAAAAACTCAAAAGAACAGGTTTGGAGAGCTTCTGGGTTGGTGAGCACATGGAGATTTGGGGAGGCTATTGCACCCAGAGAGAACATGAAAGCTCCATGGTCCTTCTCCCAAAACTTGCCCTATGCATCTCTTACATATGGCTGTTCCTGAGCTATATTTCTTAATAATAAATTGGTAACCTAGTAAGTAAAATATTTTCCTGACTTTTGTGAGCTGCTCTAGCAAAGTAAATAAATCGGAGAAGGGAGTCATGAGAATTTCCAGTTTATAGCAAGTAGGTCAGAAGCACAGGTGACAACCTGGACTTGTGATTGTCATCATATGCAAGTGTGGGTGGGGATTTGAGATCCGGTGCTATCCCCAGATAGACAGTGTCAGATTTGAGTGAAATTGTAGGGCACCCAGCTGGTGCTGCAGAATTGCTTGGCGTATAGAAAACTTCACATATCAGAAGTGAAGAGTGTGCAGATGGTCCCCAACTGACAATGGTTCAATTTATGACTTTTTGACTTTATGGTGGTGTGAGAGCAATATGCATTCAGCAGCAACTGTACTTCAAATTTTGAAGTTTGTTCTTTTCCCAGGCTAGCGGTATGTGGCAGGATCCTCTTTTGTGATGCACTAGTGACAGTGAGCCATAGCTCCCAGCCAGCCACGATTACCTCGGTAAACGACTGATACACTCATAATATTCTGTTTTTCACTTTCAGTACTGTATTCAATAAATTACATAGATATTTAGCACTTCATTATAGAACAGGCTTAGTGTTAGATGATTTGCCCAATATAAGTGGTCTGAGTATGTTTAAAGTGGGCTAGGCTAAGGGGTGCCTGGATGGTTCAGTCAGTTGAGCATCTGACCCTTGATTTCAGCTCAGGTCATGATCTCACCATTCGTGGGATTGAGACCCACACTGGGCTCTGTGCTGTCAGCATGGAGCCTGCATGGTATTCTCTGTCCCCCTCTCTGCTTCTCCCTGCACTCTCTCACAAAATAAATAAATAAATATTAAAATAATAATAAGTAGGCAAAGCTAAGCTATGATGCTCAGTAGGTTAGGTGTACTAAATTCATTTTTGACTTATGATATTTTTAGCACATGTAGCTTTACTGGGTTGTAACCCCATCATAAATGAAGGAAGATATATAGTAGCAGAATATTGAGAGTAGAGGAGAAACACATGGAAGTGAGTTTTCCTTAAATTGAGTCACTTAACTTCTTGGTAATTCAGTTTCTTTACTTGTAAAATGAGGATAGTAATATATTACTGTAGTATACAAAATCCATGAGGACAGATATGTCTGAGAATTTCTAAATTTCTGGATTTTAGAAGGCTGTCATGGTACATATAAGAGATATTATGAGACACCCCCTTGGGACTCTAGGGCAAATCAAACATTAATATTTCTTCACTGAAAAGTATTTTGTGGTAGATAGACTCTTAAAGTGATCCTCCCGTCCCCACTTCCTGGTGTTTACTCCCTTATATGATCCTCTCTTTTCAAGTGTGGGCAGGACCTGTGACTTGCTTCTAACCAAAAGGCTATGGTAAAGTAATAGGACGTATATGATCTCATGTGCATGATTATGTGATTATGTTACATAGGATTGTAGTATCCATCTTGCTGGAGTCTCAGCCTCAGTCTTTCTTCTCCCTACTGCTCATCCTTGCTGGCTTTGCGGAAGCAAATGGCCATGGTAGGGGATGCCACATGGCAATGAATATGGGTGGCCTCTAAGAGCTGAGGGCAGCCTCTGGCTGACGGGCAACAAACAAAACACACACCTACACCCACACAAACAACCACCTCAAGGAACTGAATTCTGCCAATATTATGAGTGAGCTTGGAAGTGGATCCTTCCCCATTTGAACCCAGGAGAGACTGCAGCCCCTGCTGACACCTTGATGGAAGCCTTGTGAGACCCTCAGCAGAGGATCCAGCTTAGACTCCTGACCAGTAGAACTTAGGGATAGTAGGGGTGCCAGGGTGGCTCAGTTGGCTAAGTGTCCAACTTTGGCTCAGGTTGTGATCTTGCAGTTGGTGAATGTAAGCTTCTCGTGGGGCTCTGCACTGACAGCTCAGAGCCTGGATCCTGCTTCAGATCCTGTCTCCCTCTCTCTCTGCCTCTCCCTGATTTGCACTATGCCTCCCTCTGTCTCTCAAAAATAAATATCAAAAAAAATTTTAAAAAGAAAAAAGGAAATTAGGGATAGTAAATGTGTTGGCTTAAATCACTAAATTTGTAGTAATGTAGTTACATAGCAATAGAAAGCTAATAAAGTTATGGATATTCATTCCTTTTTTCTGATCTTTAATATTTTAAAATATAAAACATTATAAGTAACCTAGATAGCTTCACATCTGTTCAGGACAAATTTTGCCACCAAAAGAGTTTGGGCAGCAAATATAGGAAAAGTCTCTTGGTTTTCAGAGTCTTTTGGGCTTCTTCCAAATTAAGATAAGGGATCTTAGACTTGTACCATATAACCTTATAGGGTTGCTGGGGGATGGAAAGAAATACTGTGTTAAGGGTTTTGAAACAGGATTTAGCACATAGGGTGTACTCCATAAATATTGGCTGTTATCATGATTAGAATCAGAGCTCCTGCGGCAGGTCAGCCTCTTTGCTCGTATTCCTTGCAAGTTGCTTCTCAGTTTCCCTGTTTCTAAGAGGAGGGCTTCTCAGAGGAGACCAGAAAGAGAGTTGGGGGAATAACTCCTGTTTATTGAGCCTCTGTTTTGGGGAGATTTGGGCTGGCTGCTCAGCGAGCTGTAATGTGAATTGCTTGAGTAAAAAGACATAAGGTCTGCTTGTGGCCTTACTGCTGAAGAGGTGTACAACCCTAGGGAAGTGGCTTCTTGTTGAGTCTCAATTTCTTTTTATTTTTTTTAATTTGNATCATGACCTAGCCGAAGTTGGACGCTTAACCGACTGAGCCATCCAGGCGCCCCCAATTTCTTTTTATTTTTTAAATTTATTTATTTTGAGAGTGAGAGAGCATGCAAGTGCATGAGTGGGGGAGGGGAAGAGAGAGGGAGACAGAGAATCCTAAGCAGGTTCCACTGTCAGCACAGACCCTGATACGGGCTCAATCTCATGAACCGATCTCACTAACCGGGCTCATGAACCCAGAGATCATGACCTGAACTGAAATCAAGAGTCAGACACCTAATTGACTGAGCCACCAAGGTCTTAATTTCTTGATCTCTCAAATGGGACTAGCTGATCCCTCCCACCTAAATATCTGAAAGGAGAGGTATGACAAGTGTACTTTAGACAGAAGGGTTATTTTTGGTTTTAATGTCATATGAAAAGGGGAAGAACATATGCAAGGGGTGCTGGAATTTTTTTATATAGACAAAGGAAATGCTCCCAACCCGAATACTAAACCTCACCTTCACCCCTGCCCAGAGCACAGAGGAGTGGCTCCTTGTTTTTTGCCTAGTCTTCTGTGCAATGGGAGTGGAGACTGTAGGTCTCCACCTGCCCAGACCACCATACCCACTTCTGCATCTCCTATTTCTTTTTTTTAAAGTTTGTGTGTTTGTTTGTTTAGAGAGAAGCAAGCACGTGTGAGTGAGGGAAGTACAGAGAGAGAGAATCCCAAGCAGGCTCCGCACCATTTGCGCAGAGCTTGAACTCATGAATGGTGAGACCATGACCTAAGCCAAAATCAAGAGTTGGACGCTTAACTGGCTGAGCCACCCATCACCCCTGCATCCCCTATCTCTTATGTAGTTATGATCTGTGCAGGATCCTTCTCCACCCCTCCACTAGACAGTGGGTTCATGAAGGCAGCCCAGTGCCCTGCATGCATCTCAGAAAACATGGAATCGATGAAAACAGGAAGAGGACTAAGGAGATTACCAGGTGAACAGGAGGGTAAGACACTTCCAACCTGGACACTCACTGATGATAACCCCAGGTATGGTCAGAATAGTCCAATCTGGATATATTTTGAAGGTTGAACCAATAGACTTGCTGAAGGATTGGAAGTAAGGGAAAGAGAGAAATCAAGGCATTGTTCACTCATTCATTTTCAACTAATAATTACTGGCTATTGACTAGATACTAGGTACTATTTAAGATGTTTTAGGTACAGTAGCAAACAAGAGAAGGTCCCAAAGGTAAAGAGCTTACATTCTAATTGATGGAGATAAGCAATAAACAAGCAAGATATTACAAAGAATGTGAAGTGCTAAGAAGAAGATAAAAGAGGAGAAGGTAACAGGTTGTTAGGTAGGGTGTATTTGGCTGAAAACATCATGGCTTAATGACATCATGGCTCCAGCTCAGCCTGTCTGTGACTCTCAGGTTTTCTTCCCACGCTTATAAGATGGTTCTATAGGTCTAAGCAATACCTCCTCACACTAAGGTGTAGGTAGGGAAGATCTGTTTTTTCTCACATTTTTCTTTTAAGGGCAAAGAAATCTTTGCCTAGAAGAACCTTCCAGCTGTATCCTTACTAAACCATTCATGCCGAGGGGAATGAAACATCATCTTTGACATAGATCAGTCATGATTTATCCTTTGGGGTTGGACATGGGCCTGACTACCCTTGTAGCATGTAGGTACTGCATACCTGAACAAAATGATGATTCTGTTAAAGGGGTGAGGAAGAGAGAGGGAATGACCATAAGCAACAAACACTGTCATCCAGAGAGGCAGGGGATAAGTAGACAGGGGTAAGGTGACCTCCCTAGAGATGGTAATGCTTATTTGAGTCTTGTGAAGTAGTAAATGTTAGTCTTAGGAAATCTGGGGCCAGCACTCCAGGTGTAAAGAAGAACAAATGCACTGCTTATGAGTACAGAGTTTCTTTTTGGGATGATGAAAATGCTCTCAAATTGAATGTGGCGGTTTCTGCACAATCTGTGACTATACTAAAATTTATTAAATTATATCCCTTAAGTGGGTGAATTATATGGCATATGAATGATATCTCAAAGATGTTATTTTTTAAAAGAACAATAAACGCAATGCCTTGAGACTAGACAAAGTTGGTATGAATCACAAAAATTGTTTGATTCGCTGGGTCAGACCCAGTGGAGAATTCTCATAGCAAACCTTAGTTATAGTTCATCCATTAACAAAGGGTATGAAACTCAATTTCAGAACTTTTATTTTATTATTATTATTATTTTGGTGCAAAAAGGTGATTTTATTAAAACATAGGGACAGGACCCATGAGCAGGAAGAGCTGCCTCAGAACTTTTAATAAAAGGTAAATACCCTGTGTGTTCAGGTGTTCAGATATTCCCTGTTTGTGTTTTCCCCAGGAATGCGGTTTTCCTAGACTCCAATCCACTTAGCATGTATGGCCTTCCACAGACCTGCAGCCACTAGTAGGTGGGATCTTGTCTCATCTAAAGGGCTTCTTCTGTGGCTTATATAGGGAGCTTACATTCTCCTTACTGGTAACATCTGGTCTACTAATTAAGATGATGATTTTCTGTTGGATACAAGCTTTAGTGATAGATATTACCCAGCTTAGTTTCTGTCTTTCTCTTTTGTGGCTGAGATTATTTTTGCTGTTTGGGTATTTGGGGGTTAGTATTTTTTGTTGTTGTTGTTTTTTGTTTTGTTTTGTTTTTGTCTTCGCATGATTACAAGAAAGCACTTTTTAAAAAATCACTTTAAAATCATTGAAATATGATTGACATACAATGTTATATTAGTTTCAGGTGTAAAATGCACTGATTCAACAATTCTATACAAAAAGAAAGCATTTTTATCAGAGCCAGTGCTTTGCACCTTGCAGCTGGGCCTTTTCTAACACTCTGCCGAGGTGCAAATGAGCATTTGCTACGAACTGGCACTCGTCCATAGCTGTGCAAGGGAGGGAGCTCAAGTCTATCTCTTAAATGAAACTGAGGAACAAAAAGAAGGCCACAGTTGCTGGAGTTCAGGGAAGAAGGAGATAAGGAGAAAGAGGTAGGCAGGAACTAGATCATTTAGGGCCTTGAGGATCATGAGAGTTTAGATTTTATAGCTGACTGCACTTGGGAGCCACTGGAAGTCTTGAAACAAGGACATGATGGGACCTGATAGGCATTTTAAACAGATCAATTTAGAGCCACACATTTGGGGAAAATACCTGCAATACAAGTAACTGAAGAAGACTAGCATCTAGAGTATAAAAAGTACTCCCATAGGATAAATATAATAAAAGCCAAAAAAATGCAATTGGAAAATCAGCAAAATAACTGAGTCACCAGTTCCCTCAAAGAGGAAATCCACATCGTCAATAAACACGTAAAAAATATTCGGTCTCATTAATCAACAAGGAAAATACGCTAAAACCACAATAAAATACCCATATAAGCCACCAGATTGTTAAAAGCAGAAAAAAAATCTGATATTACCAAAGAGCTTTGACAGTAGCAATGCATTACATAGGGAGATAGTAAAGAGCACTAGGGACTCAGGATAGAGTGTTAATAATTAAAAGCCAGACAGAAGAAAGTGTGCATTTTCAAAAGGAGATTGAGAAGGAACAGCCAGTGAGAAATGAGGGGAACAGAAGAGTATGGCTTCAGGAAATATTAGAGAGGAAAGTGTTTCAAAGAGAAAGGAATAGTCAAGTACTGCTCAGAGATCAGTTATGATTTAGACGGAGAACTAATTGTTAGATTTGGCAAAGTGAAGATGGGTGGCAAGTTTGATAAGGAATGTTTTGTGGAGGAAGCAGGCAAAAGCCTGATTGGCTTTACCAAGCACACTGAGGAGTTGAACACTCAGGGGCCACCATTTTTTTTTTGTTCACTTTCTTCTTTTTTACGGTTTCTTTCAAAAAATATGAAGAGGCATATTATTGACCACCAATTCTTCTTTATAAAGCAGTGCATGTATTCCTTCTTATGTGTAGCTAGCTGGTATCAGAACTAAATCTATCATATCCTTTCCAGTCCAAGTTATGGCTCACAAAATAGTGATTATCTAAATAAATTTTTAAAAAAGTCCTCCTGAAGCACATTTAGTTCTCATTTAGTAATGAGCAGAACAAAAAGTCCTCAAGTACTTCTTCTTATACCACATATATGCCAAGAACTGACTCATTTTCTAAACATTAGCGATTAGTGGCTTCATGCAACTCTAAATAGAATATTTGCTAGCATGAAGAAAGAACAGTAATTCCTCTTTCACATTAAATGCCATTGACAGTATATGATGCCAAATAAGTTGACATGGAATTTTACCAGGAGCTTGTTTCACTTTCTCTGAGTGTATTTTCAAGAACTTTCTAGCTGGCTTTTACAAACCTTTTGACAATGATGAGAACCACCTGGTTTAGTATATAAGGAATGCAACTCTGAATGAAATATTGGTAGTTTTGGTCTCTTTCTGACTTTAGGAAAAATAATTATTTAATCCTATGCTATATTGTTTTGTTGTAGTAATGAAAAATTTAATTGGTTTACCAGAGGTCACAGTGTTATGTTAGAAATTGAAATGTAGGCATCATTAACTTCATGTCAAAACCTGACAAAGTTTCTTGGAAGATAGCACAATGTCAAAAAAATAACTGCCTTGGTGATTTTCAGATATTCACCCTCATACTTCTATTCATATGTTATTTTACTTGTTTCTGTGAAATTACCACATTGGCCTCCTTCTAAAAATGGGGGTCCTGTTCATTTTTTACATGAACAGGATAATACATTACATTACCATTTTCCTCATTACATTTTTGCTTTAGTGCTTCCTGAGTTCTTAATAACATTTCTTTAAACACTGAAGATATAAGACCACACAGTAGTAACCACACAAAAATTAAAGTGTTGTGAAAATATTTTAAATTGAAATGAACTGCACCTGATAACTGAGTATTAGTGGTGACAGATTGCCAAACACTGTTCTTACAGTTCATGTGATATTTTCAAAAATGCTATAATCACAAAGAATGTAGCAGGACTTATTATTTGAAGACAGTAGTATAAAGTTAGTATTTTTCCTTTTGGAGGGTAAACCATTCAAAAGTAAAGAGCAGAATAAGAAAAACTATGAGGCAAATCCTTAAATTACAAAATAAGTGGTTGGGAGTGAGAGTATGGGAGGTTGTTAAGAGTGCAGATTTTAGAAAGATCTTGTTAGATTTAGGGTTACAGATTGGATTGGGGTCAGGGTTAGGGTTAAGTAGAAAAAAATATTTCTTAAAAGGTAAGGACATAGCTTAAATGTTCTGTACAGAGCCTAAATCTTTCATTCAAAGGTAAGAATTCAAGTCACAGGTTGGTTGCAGGAGCTTCCCTGGATCCACATGGTTCCAAGAATCAGAGAAAGTGCAGCAACAAATGTATCATATAGACAAGTTGCACCTGCAGAAAACAGTCTTTGTGACACTTGGGGAGAAGAGAGACTGTTGTGAATGGCCTATCTCCATTTGTTGGAGAAACGTAAAGGTCAAGCAAACTCACACACAAAATATTGGGTCATAAGAAAAATTTCTGCTAGTTGGAAAACAGTAGATAGCCAGAGTAACAGGAAGCTTCCTGGATGGGCGGGAAGCCAGCAAGAGCAGTGTCAGCCTGAGGAAGTATTCTACAGCAACACAATTGTGCGTACCAACCATTGGAATGGCAGCTATGTGGACAAGCTGAACCTGGGACACTCTTAAGCTGAAACCCAAGAAGGACTGAAGTGGTCTTGGCTACTGACAGAAATAGAAACAAACATTATCTGGGAGGAGAGTTCTTCAAGATTGGTTCAGAGGACTCCCACAGATTATGATTAAGCAATGAACTCAGAAACAAGATTACCAAACACAAAAGAAGACAATAACCATGAGTAAGAGTCAACAGAAACAGTAGATTTAGATTCCCCAAAGATTTCAAGTATTGGAATTATAATTATATACATATAACATATGTATAAATAAAACATATATGTATAAATAAAAAATATGTTTAAATAAAACAGCTTTTTGAGGGGCACCTGGGTAGCTCGGTCCTTTATAAAGCATCTGACTTCAGCTCAGGTTATGATCTCACAGTCATGAGTTTGAGCCCCACATCGGGCTCTCTGCTGTCAGCACAGAGCCTGCTTCAAATCCTTTGTACCCCTCTTTCTCTGCCCTTTGCCTGCTCTTGTGTGCACGTGCTCTCTCAAAAATAAAATAAATGTTAGAAAAAAAAAGCAGTTGTGTGAACTATTTAAATAAAGCATGTAATTTTAAAAGTGACCATTCAATTAGAAACATCCAGGAATGAACAGAAACATTTTGGGAACAATTCAAAAGAAACCAGAAATTAAAGAATACAATTGTTGGCAGCAAAAACAAACAAGCAAACAAACAATAAACTGTGAAGAGATTATAACTAGAGAAGATAACTCAAGTGAGAATTTATGAACCATAAGATATATCTGAAGATCTGATCCAGATTTTAGTAAAGAGAAAGAAGGAAGTGGAAAATGTGAACCAAAAAGAACCAAAACAAAACAAAACACAACAAAACCACTTAAAAGGTATGGAAGATAGAAATGATAAGATCTAACACTTAGAGTTCTACATAGAAAGAATAATGAGAAAGGAGGAGAAGCAATATATAAAGAGATAATGGCTGTGAATTTTTTTCTAAAACTGGTGAAAAACCATAAATACATAGATCTTAAAAGCGAAGGGAAAAAATTAAAATTATAATTCAAGAAAAAAAATCACGGAAATAAAGAGACTTGAGTCTGAAAATATAAAAGGGCAAATACTATCATAAATACAAAAATAGTCCCACATGGTCAATACCAACATATGCCCTCATAAAATTATTAGACTTAAAAAATTAGCATTCTTTGAAAGTGAAAGAAAATAAATCACTTATAGTGAGGAAAACAGATCAAATCAAAACAAATCAAATCTGACTTCAGATTTCTCCACAATATTCATTCCCAGAAGACAAAATCCCCAAGGAAAGAGGTGTGACCCAGGAATTATAGATCTAGTCAAACTGTTGCCTAAGTATCAAGGCACACAGTTCTGAAAACACAAGATCCTAGGGATAATGTTTCCATTGACTTATTTGAAGATTCTGACAGTGAATTAATTTTATCAAACAATAGATGACTAGAAAGCATAAAGTAAATAGCATTAAGGATTGCTGATAAATAGGATTAAAACTAAACAAATATGGGCATTATATTTACTAAACAAAGATGAACATTATAAAAGATAATATAATTAACTAAAATTAGGAAGTTGTGGAGAAGGAAGGGAGGTGGAATGATGAGACAAGCTACTAATTTAAGTTTTGCTTTGAATTGGGCATTTATAATCCTGTCTAAAAAAAGATTAGACATTAGACAAAAATACCATGTCATAATTATCAGAAGAATTGCATGTATAACCAAGCAAAATACCACACAGGAAATAATTTTTTTTTTATATTTTTATTTTTGTTTATTTTTTTTTACAAATAGTTTATTGTCAAATTAGTTTCCACATAACACTCAGTGAGGAAATAATTTTTAACCTTAAAAGCATGAATGATCTAACAGTGTCACAACTAAACAGTCATGGCATTTCTAAAACTAAACATATCTTACATATAAATAATTATAATAATTATAAATGAGTTAAACTCATCTAGTAAAAGGGAAGAGTCAGACTGAATAAAAAATAAAAGGAATTGTACAGTGTAAAGAAAGAGAAGCTTAAAACTGAGAGAAAAAAGCATTAACAAAGACAAGGAAGGGCACTTCATATACAAAAGGGTGCAATTCACAGAGATAAGAGTTAGGGATATCTATGTACAAATAACATAGCATCAGTATAAGAACGTTAAGGTGTACACAGAGAAGTAGACAGAGGCACATTAATGGCAGGATACTTCCGTTCAACCCACTAGTCCATGACAGATTAAGAAACATACAAAGAAACAAATAAGGATATAATGGACTTAGATAACATAATATGGTAGAGTTAGTTAATTCTGTGATTCTGAAAACAGAAAATATACCTTCCATTTTCCCAATTAAACAGGAAAACTTAATAAATTCCAAAAAGAACAACAGTAACAACAAAACAGACAACTTTCTCTAGAAGCAATACAATAAAACTAGAAGGCAATAGCATAACAAGGAAACAGAAGTCCCACTTGGAAAATAAAGTATCTTGGGTTAAACAGCTCTTGGGCCCAAGGGAAAAATGGAATTGCAGACTATTTAGATAAAACAGTAATAAAAACATTACATATCAGAATTTATGTGATACTGCTAAAAGAATGTTCAGAGGAAACATTTTAAATACTTTTATAATATGTCACAATTTGGTGAGAATAGCTAGGAGTTGTACTAGGGGATTTCAAAAACCTACTACATACATAAATATTTAATAAGCAAAAAATCACCAGCAACATAATTATAATCCAAAACTTAATGGAGTTCTAGAAGAAAGCAAAACTTTTATATGCACAGACCAGGGAACAGGTGGCTGTGGAAAGAGGAAGGAATACACTAAAATTGCAAGGAGGTGCTTCTGGGTGGCTTAGTCAGTTAAGCGTCTGACTTTAGCTCAGGTCATGATCTCATGGTGTGTGAGTTCAAGCCCTGCTTCAGGCTCTGCTGACAGCTCAGAGACTGGAGCCTGTTTTTGACTCTGTGTCTTTCTCTCTTTCTACCCCTTCCCCGCTCACATTGTCTCTCAAAAATAAACACTTTTTAAAAGTTGCAAGGAGCGTGGGTCTTGAACTTAATGAACTGTGTTAAATATTGCAAAAGCAGGAAGATCAAGGTAAGAAATTTTAGTTGGTGGTTAGGCACTTGGGGTGGAGTTTGCGTCTGAGTTGGAGCAAACAATACAGTGTAGAAAGTTTGTATAAAGGTCAGGGTCTAGCTGTCCTTAAGCAAACTAAAGTTATGTCAAGCATTAAGTTTGACCAGTTTTGTCACTGGCTATCAGTGCCTGTTTAAATGATTTTGTTTTTTAAGTGGATATAAATCACATATATATAAGGTCATGCTGATACAAACATCCTAGACTACAGTTCTGTAAATATTCCAAAGTAGATCTTATCCACAGGTGAATAAATTACAAAGCAGCTAGAAAATTTCACCATATTAACTAATAAGAAAGAATGAAAAGAAATGAAGTAAGCATTCAAATGAAATTAAAGATCAGCAAAATAAATCTAAGAAAACAGAAAGAAAAGATTAAAAAGATAAAAGTAGATACTATTTAATNAAAAACTTTAATATGTTAATTAAGAAAAAAAGCACAAATATACATGATGCAAAAATTTGGGAATTCTAGGTAAAATGGGTTTGTTTTTAAGAAACTATAATATACCAGGGTGACTGGGTGGCTCAATCAAGCATCTGACTCTTGGTTTTGGCTCAGGTCATTATCTCATGGTTCATGAGATTGAGCCCTACATGGGGCTCTATGCTGACAGCATAGAGTCTGCTTGGGATTCTCTCATTCTCTCTCTCTCTCTCAGCCCCTCCTCTGCTCACTCACTCTCTCTCACTCTTTCTCAAAATAAATAAATAAACTTAAAAAAAGAGAAAGAAGCCATAATATACCAAATGGATCTCAAAAGAAACTGAAAGTCTAAACAAATCAATTACCTAAAAGAAAGTAAAAAGAACTATCCCACACACACAAAAAGCACTTTTTATAGACTGTTATACTGTAACTTTAAGGGACAGATGATTCCAAAATTAAGCTATTCCAGCCCACAGAGAAAGAAGGAACCTTCCAAGTCCTTCATATAAAGCAAGAATAATTTAGGTACTAAATCTGACAAAGACTATAAAGAAAGGAAATAGCCATTAATTTCACTTATTGATGAAATAATACTAAATAAAATATTAGGACATGGAATCCTGCAATATCTTAAAAGACTAACATGACAAAATGAGGTTTATTTCAGGAATGCAAAGGTGATTAAATATTAGGACATATATTTTATGAATAGATACAAAGAAGATCAACTCTACAACTTTTAAATAGAATTCGATAAAAACTTAAAATCTAGTTTTGAATCAAAATGTGTATAAAAGAATAAGAATATACTACCTTAACATAAATCTATTTTAACTCCCAAGCCAGCTTCTGTTATAGGAAAATATTAGAAGCACTCCCATTAACAACAAGTTAAAAAAAGTGATGACTACTATTTCTACTAACACTTTCCTAGTAATGCAATTATCTTTATAATTTGGGGGAAAATTAGAAGTTAAAAAATATTGGAAATAAGTATGCAGCTCCCATTCAACATTGTAGTAGAGGTTCCAGCCAAGGCGATTAGGCAAGAAAAAAAGATAAAAGGCATCTAGATTAAAAAAGAAGTAAAACTATTTCTATTTGCAGATGACATAATTTTATATATAGAAAGTCCTAAAGAATCTACAAATCCATTAGGGCTAATAAATGATCTTAGCAATGGTTCAGATTGCTATATATAGGATCAATGTACAAAAATAGTTGTATTTTTTTTAAATGTTTTATTTATTTCTAAGAGAGAGAGAGAGAGAGACAGCGTGAGCAGGGGAGGGCCAGAGAGAGAGGGAGTCACAGACTGAAACAGGCTCCAGTCTGTGAGCTGGCAGTCAGCCCAGAGCCGGATGCGGGGCTCGAACCCACGAACCGCGAGATCGTGACCTAAGCGAAAGTCAGACGCTTAACCGACT
The DNA here is from genome assembly GCF_008692635.1 of Crocuta crocuta. Taxonomy (NCBI): domain Eukaryota; kingdom Metazoa; phylum Chordata; class Mammalia; order Carnivora; family Hyaenidae; genus Crocuta; species Crocuta crocuta. The sequence goes on along the minus strand of NW_027531905.1, from coordinate 1,797,061 downwards.
AAGCCACCCAGGCGCCCCAAAAATAGTTGTATTTTTACTCATTAGTAATAACAATCCAAAACTGAAGAAAATAATTCAATTTGTAGTAGTATTAAAAAGAACTATTAATTAAAAAGAAATAAATGTAACATAAGAAGTAGAGGGCTCATAGTGAAAACACAAAATATCATTGAAAGAAATTAAAGAAGACTGGAATTGAAGAAACACTTATGTTTATAGATTGAAATACCTAATAATGTTAAGATGACACTACTCCCCCACATTAATCTGCCAGTTCAATACAATGCCTGTCAAAATTCCAATTGCCTTTTTGCAGAAATGGAGAAGCTGGTCCTCAGGTTCATACAGCATTGCAAGGGGCCTTATAGAACTAAAACAATCTTGAAAAGAAGCACAATATTCCATTTATAAAAATAAATAAGATAGGGCCACCTGGGTGGCTCAGTCAGTTAAGTGTCTGACTTCAGTTAGGTCATGATCTCATGGTTTGTGAGTTTGAGCCCCACATAGGGCTCTATGCTTACAGCGCAGAGTCTGGAGCCTGCTTCAGATTCTGTGTGTGTGTCTCTCTCTGCCCCTCCCCCATTCACACTCTGTCTCTCTCTCTCTTAAAAATAAATAAGCATTAAAAAAATAAAAAATAAGACATAGGGATATAATGTACAGCATAGGCAATATAGTCAGTAATACTGTTACAATTTTATATGGTGATAGACTTATTGTGTTGACTATTTTGTAATGTATATAAATATAAAATCATGTTATACAGCTGAAATTAACACAATATTGTATGTCAATTATTTTTTTCAATAAAAAAGACTATTTCATATGTTTAAGAAAAGAAAAAGAAAAAGTTCAAAGTTGGAACATACAATTCCCCATTTCAAAACTTACTTTAAAGCTACAGTATTAAAGGCTATGTGGTACTAGCATAAGAATAGATAAATAGAGGAATGGAATGAACTGAGAGTCCAGAAAAAATCCATATATTTGTGGTAAAATGATTTTCAATAGGGTGTCAAGACAATTCAATGGGGGGAGAATAGTTTTTAATGAACAGTTCTGGGACAACTGGAGTCTACAAACGAATAAATTTAGAACCTCAGTACCACACACTATACACAACAATTAACTGAAAATTGATTAATACCTAGATATAAGAGCTAAAGCTTATAAGGAAACATAGATATAGATCTTTGTGACCTTGCATTAGGCAATAGTTTCTTAGATGTGGCACCAGAAGCAGAAGCAACAAAAGAAAAAGATAAATAGAACTTCATTAAAATTAGAAATTTTTGTGCTTCAAAGACATTACCTAGAAAGTGAAAAGACAAGCAAAGAATGGGATAAAGTATTTGCAAGTCATATTTAAAAAAAATTCTACATAGGAAGAATTACCATAAAGTAAGCCAAAAGGCAATGGCTACTTGAGGAAATTCATTTTATATTTGTATCACAAAGGGCTAATTTTCCTAATATAAAAGAGAATCTACAATAACTAAAGGAAAAAACAACCCAATAAAAAGTGGACAAATCATATCACCAGACAATTCACAGAAAGGGTAATACAAATACTCAAACATACAAAACAAAAAAAAATAAACTTTTCTCACAATAGAATGTGAGTTAATGTCCTTTTGAACTGTTTGATTAGCAGAGAAAATAATTTGATGATAATGTATTGTGTGACTGAGTCTCTGGGGAACCAGGCACTCTAATTTCCATGAGAGAATGAATTGCCTCCATGGAGAGGGATTTTGGCAGTAACTTTAAAAGTTAAAGGGCACCTGAGTGGCTCAGTCAGTTAAGTCTCCAACTTCAGCTCAGGTCATGATCTCATAGTTTGTAGGTTCGAGCCCTGCATTGGGCTCTGTACTGACAGCTCAGAGCCTGGAGCCTGCTTTGGATTCTGTGTCTCCCTCTCTCTCTGCTCATCCTCTGCTCATGCTCTCTCTCTCTCTCTCAAAAATAAATAAACATTAAAAAATTTTTTAGAAAGTTACAAATTCATATACCTTTTGACCCAACAATTCTGTTTCTAGGAATTTGTCCTACAGAGTCAAATGTGTATGAACGAACATTCATACAAAGTTATTGATTAAGATCTTCTTAGTAGTTTAAAAAGAAAACTTTCTTTATGTCCATCTGAGAATTCTCTGCAGCTGTAAAAGAGAATGAGGCTACTCTTTGTGTACTGATATGGAAGGCTGCCATAGATGCACTGTTGCATCTAACAAGTAAGGGGCAGAAGACTATATATAACCTAAGCTACTTGGATAAAATGATTGGAGGTGTGTGTATGTGTGCATATGTTTTCTTATATATTAAGATATCTCTGGAAGGATACATAACAAACTGGGGGTGTGGCTTGGGAGTGTGGTTGGTTCTACTGTTTATCCTTTGACCTTTTTCGTTTTTTTTTCAATTTTATGTTTTAAGTAATCTCTGCACCCAACATAGGGCTCAAACTCACAGCCCCGAGATCAAGAGTTGCATGCTCTACCAACTGAGCTAGCCAGGTGCCCCAACCTTTTTCAGTTTTGAATCATGAAAATCATATCTATTTTTAAAATAATAAACTAAGAATATAAGAGGATTTCTGTAAAAAGAAGTAATCTTAAAAAAATTTTTTTTACCGTTTATTCATTTTTGAGAGAGTGAGTGGTAGAGGGGCAGAGAGAGAGGGGAACACAGAATCTGAAGCAGGCTCCAGGTTCCAAGCTGTAAGTACAGAGCCCTACATGGGGCTAGAATCCAGGAGCCATGAGATCATGACGTGAGCTGAAGTTGGATGCTTAACAGACTGAGCCACCCAGGCACCTCAAGAAGTAATTAATCTTAACCACACATTTATGAACTGTATGTGAACAAAACTACTTCTTTGCTTTTTTCCCCTGAAATGGCCAAACTTCTTTGAATATTTGATAAACCACCACTAGTTGACTGCTCTTTGAGCAATACTGTCCTAGAACATTAAACATTAAGATCCCAAAGAGTCTACCACAGTTGGATTCAGTATCTGCATCTATATTACCTTAGGACGAAGTAGTATGTCCTTATACCAGAAATTAAATGGAATCTTATTTAGAGAAATTTAGTTCTTAATTTAATTCAGTAAAGATTTGTTGAAAACCTATTACATAATGTAACTTGTTATGGAGAGATGAGTATATCATGTCTACCATTCTTAGGAAGCCCACAACCATGCCAAAATACCAAACTATACTTAGCCATATAAAATATGTCCCAAAGACCCTAGCAACACCATGGCAACTGGTTAAAATAGCCTTCTTATAACACTTCTGTGCCTAAGTTTACATCTGAGAAGATATACATAAAATTGTTATTAGCAATTACCTCTGTTGGGTGGGATTAGTAGGAAGGAGATCAGGACTTGTATGTTTTTAAATATTAAGATAATGAAGATGGTGGGATCATGAGTGGTTTTATTTAGTTTTAGGCTTTTTGTTTTTCAAATATAAACATAGGGACAAATTAAGAATTAAAAAAAAACACACAAAAAAAGGGGTACCTGGGTGGCTCAGTCAGTTAAACATCCAAATCTTGATTTCGGCTCAGATTTTGATCTCACAGTTCATGGGTTCAAGCCCCACATTGGGCTCTCTGCTGTCAGTGCAGAGCCTGCATTGGATCCTCTGTCTCCCTCTCTCTGTGCTCCTCCCTAACTTGTGTGCATGTGTGCACGCGTGTGCTCTCTCTCTCCCTCTCTCAAAAATAAATATTTAAAAAACACATAAAATTATTTTTTCCCATAATCAAAACAAATTCTCATATACTGTGTTTCCAACTACCTTCACTTAACAGTATCAAAACTTGGCACTTTGTGTTTTCCTTGACCCTTGTTAAATTAAAAATAAGTTTGTCTTAAGAAGAATGTATAATATTTCAAAGGATGAGATTGTCAACCAAAATAGGAAACCTAGAAACTGAATTTATTGCTTACTTAAGTAAGGGGAGGCTATGTTGATCAGACACAGTCTCACTGAGCAAAGCAAATACAGGCTTAATGGGAAAGTTTGTTCTGGGAAGTATTGGTTACTGAGGAAGGAATAGTTGAAAATCAGCCTTAGAAACTTGGGTTATAAAAGCATGTTTCCTGTTCCTGGGGTGTGTTTACTGGAGTAAATTGTCACTGATCAATTAAATAGTTTTAAAACCAGCTTTGGTGTTTGTTACCATCGCTATAAAAGTATCAGTCTTTTCCTAGGGTCCTGGGGATATTTTTTTATTCTTAAAAAATAAGTTATGCCCCTTTTTGCCTGCCCTGGATTTAAAAACTAGAGGTATCTTGCAATGAAAGGAAACAATTTCTTTAATCATAATTCGTAATTAAGAGGTCTTAATATAGTGTATTTATTTCTTATTGCCACTGTAGCAGTTTACTGCAAATTTAGTGGTTTGAACAACAAGAATTTAGAATTTATTGTTTGGTAGGATAGAAAGCTGACACAGGCCTCACTAGACTAAAACTAAGGTGTTGGAAAGGCTGCATTCCTTCTAGAGTCTCATGGGAAGGTGCTGTTTCTTTTTCCAGCATCTAGGGGTTGCCTACATTCCTTGCCTCACCGCCCCCTTCCTCTTCTTTCAAAGCCAGCAAATAGCATTGCTCTGACTCTGCTTCTGTTGTCACAGATTTCTCTGATCCTTCCTTCTACCTCTTTCCGTCCCTTATAGGGCCTTTTATGATCACATTGGGTCCAACTGGATAATCCAGGACGTTCTCCCCAAATCTGGTGATGGGAGGTCTAAGACTGATATGGTAGCTCAACACCACTATCAAGTGACCCTTCTGTCTTGCTGTATACCATACTTGACAATGACCGGGAAGACTCGAGCATCATGCATGCGTTCCAGGCAAGAAGAATGAAGTGGAAGAGGCAGTAATACAGAAATAGTATTCAGTTTACATTTTTCTTTTTGCCAGAACTGAGTCATAGGGCCACCTCTAATGGCAAGGACATCTGACAAGGTGAGTTAGCCTTCTTACATCTCTAAAAGGGGAAGGAAAATGGAGATCCGTGTTGGAAAGAGTAATAAATGTGCTAACCTACAGAATGACTGCAAGAACTAGATGAACTTAACAAAGGACTTTGTCTAGTTACTGAAGAGCAGGCACCAGGTGCTAGAATTTTAGTGGACTACTTGCTACATGTGTTATGTAATACCTGGTGACAGATTAGGTGTGACTTCCACTCTCCTCCAGTCCTCAGGGCTGAGTCACAAGAGATGAGGGCAAACCTGGTGTGGACAGCTTCACCTTCGGGCAGCCATCCGTCTGTTCCTTACCCGTGTGTAATCCCCTGCTTGTTGCAGAGTCTCTTGGAGTAAATGCCAAGTCACCGGCCTCCCAGTGCAGCTGCACCTCATTAGTGAGAGATTTCACAACGAATGCTCCTCTAAGCCAGGTGCAATCCGACCTGCTAACATTCCACGTTTATCTTTGCTACATTCTGGAGAGCCCGAGTGGCAAGAAGGCAAAGCTAAGGTCATATTCCCAAGGTCTCTTTGCCTGATGTAGGAGTTCAGACCAGCTGAAAGCCCTTTTCTTTCAGGAACCAGGTACCTAAAAAACATCAGCCCCTTCTTCCTCTTAGATTCAGAATCAGTTGAAAGAGATACAGAATCAGACAAATGAAGGTCAAACTATCACCTTCATAAACCTGACTGGAAGACGTGGCCGAGCTGGCACTCACACTTTTTCCAGAGTTACCCACTAGCCACTGGTGCAGTTGAACAACACAGGCTTCCCAGTGGAATAAAGGCCCAGGAGAGGAAAGCTGACATGCTGTCTGCAAAATGCAGGACTAGAGGGGGTGGGGGAAGGGCTGAGCTTCCCTAGGGAGGAATAAACGAGGGGTGGAGAGAGGCTCAGTGATTCTCAGTTTTCCAGGAAGTTTGAGGTCACCAGGGAACAAATGAGCAACCAGGTTAGAGAACCATTTTGGTCTAGTTTAAATTACTGCGTATGGAAATATAAGGGGTAGAGATAACTCTTCTTCCCTATAACTAGGAAAGTTCATTTTGTGTTTGTGTGTTGTTTTTCTTCTTTTTTCTTAATGTTTACTTATTTCAGAGGGAGAGAGAGAGAGAGAATGAGTGGGAGAAGGGCAGAGAAGAGGGAAAGAGATGGGATGCTGGGCTGACCCAGAGAGCCGGATGCGGGGCTCAAACTTATGAACCATGAGATCATGACCAGAGCAGAAGTAGGGTGCTCAGCTGACTCACCCAGGTGCCCCGTTGTTTTTCTTTTTAATTAAACTTTATTTTGAGATAATGGTAAATCCACATACAATTATAAGAAATAAAGCAGAGAGATCCCATGGAGGCTTTATCTGGCTTTCTCCAGTGGTAGCATTTTGCAAAACTATAGTACAATATCACAACCAACATATTGACACTGATACAGTGAAGGTACAGGTTATTCCCATCAACACAAGGCGCCTTCATTTTGCCCTTTTATAACCATGGTCAATTCTTGTCCCCCACACTCCAGAAAGGTTCAGTTTAATGTGCTCTGCTCTTTTCATAAATGGTAGATTTCCTCTGGTGTATTTTCCTTCCTTTTAATACAAAGCAAGTGAAGACACTTGCTTTCAATTTCTTTGTATCAGTAGGACTGTCTTTCGAAACCTAAAACATTTTGCTTCTAAGCTTGCGTGAACACTCTTTTTGTTTGAGAGAATTACCTAGAGTCATTCCCCAACAGTTCTTTGGGGAAAAGCGTGGGTGGGATAACAAGTTCATTCATAAAATATTCTTCAGACATTCTTCACTAAGTTTTAAATACCATGATCAATATAGATTTCATTTTTCCTTTGTTCAGTCTCTGGAGCAGATTTTATTTTTAAGATGGCTATGACAATGAACTGTCTCCCTCTTGCTTAAGTCTTCAATAACCAAATAATTAGTGTGCTTCTGACTGCATCAGAAACTAAAACACAACTGGGACTTTATTTGTTCTTTGAGGACTCATCATGACACACCTCAGTTTCTCAGGGCATGTCTCTCACTTGGTTTACATCATAGAATTTCTGGCATCATCTCAGAAGACTCCCAGAAATGCTCTCACCTCACCTGTTTTACCACCCTGTCCCTCTATGTCTCCCAGTTTTGAAGTCCCCTTATGGCTTTTTCCTTTATTTTTCTTATGTTTATTTATTCATTTTGAGAGGGAAAGACAGAGCATGTGAGGAAGGGAGGGGCAGAGAGAAAGGGAGAGAGAGAGGGAGAGAAAAATCCCAAGCAGGCTCCATGCTGCCAGCAGAGACCCCACGTGGGCTCAAATCCACGAACTGTGAGACCATGACCTGAGTCAAAATCAAAAGTCAGATGCTTAACTGACTGAGCCACTGAGGCACCGCTGGCCTCACTTACATTCCTGGCTCGGAGGTCCTATCACCTGTCATTATTTGCAGGCTTCTCGACCCTCTCACATTCTTACTGTCCTGTTCCACCTACACTGTAACCCTCAAACAATAGGCTCTCTTCTTCATTCCTATTAGGAGGCAACTTGGCAAAAAACGTAGCATATTAGGTTTTACATGTGACAAATGTAGATTCAGATCTTAATTCTGCTCTTTTATCTGCACCAGACATTTGTTAATTTTTGCTCACCATCATCCAACTTCTTTTCTTTTGGCAACAGCATCACAATTCTCCTTTAGTGAATTACCTGTCCAGCCTTCCAGGCTTGGAGGCAGCTCCCCTAAGCATATGGGCCTTGCTTGGACAGTTTCTCTCTCTCTGGAACTGGACTCTGGAATGGAGTGATCCAAAGACATTAAGTGATTCACACAGGCAGCTATTTGTTTCTACTACAGAGACCTGTGAAAACATTTTGTCCTTTACGTACTGAATCATTAACCTCCCCTTTGTTTTGATAGCTTGCATATACCCTTTCAATGAAATTCCTTTTATCTTCTATTAGCCAGAGTAATTTTCTGTTGTTTGCAACTACAAGACCCTAATGAACTAGTTGTGGAAGTTTATATTAGTGACTTAAATTCTGTATAAGGAAGACAAATTACATACATGGATGTATTAAATGTGAAACAGACCTAATCGTTCTGGTCATGTAAGTCCATGACCTCTAAATTCAGGTGAACCTCCAACAGAGCTTGGCAATCCTTTTATTTGTTCTGGGCCATCTGCTTCTCCAGAATTTCCTCAGCAGATTTTACGAACATTTATAATTTTCTTCAAGCTGCCTGTTTAGCCTCCCCCTCAACCTCAATAGCCTGTCTTAAGCATCACGGGAGAATGTCAAGGAGACAGAGGTACTAGGTTTGCAGAACCTTGGAAGGTTTTATTGATCTTGTGATTCATGCCACTGTTGTTACGTCTCAAACCCAGCTCATGAGAATAAACTTTTGAAAAAAACATATATAATCAAAGCCATCCCAGATTGACAACACTGATTACAACAACGGCAAGAATCTCCTTCCTATTGCCTACATCCTATAATAAGTGTTTATAATACTTGGAGTAACTCAGTGGTTCCTTTGGGCAGATCGATGGAGTGAGGTTGTAGTCTGCTCTGCTGCTGAAACTCTTCCTCTTACTTTGATGATATTGGACTTGAAGGTCATATCTGGTAGCTTACCTTCTCACTGTGGGCTTCTATATGTGTGGAAGTCAGTACTATTCAGTCTCTGCACAACTGTCAGGATCCGAATGCTCCTGGTTTGTTCCGGTACTGGAGACGCTACTTGAAACTTTCTGTGCCTTCTTCCCAATTAAACATCAGAACCTCAAGATTACATGCAGCTCTAAATAATTAATGTATAGGGGATGCAGATTATGTCTTTTTAAATTGACATATAATTAACATACAGTGTTACATTAGTTTCAGGTATACAACATAATGATTCGTCAATTCTATACATTTCTCAGTGCTCAAGATAAGTATACTCTTAATCCCCTTATTAATTTTCTATATTTCACCTGTGAATTATGTCTTGGCTATAGGAGTCTATAAAGCATTTTCAAAATAACAAAAATGCAAGCATATCAGTATAAAACAACATCAGCCTTAAATTTATGCAACCTCAATAAATTAAAACAATAGTGTCATGAGATAAAGAAATCATGATTAACTTGCAAAGGTAGTTTGAGGGTATCTAGAACCAAACTTTGTATTTTCTCATTAATTTCTAGATAAAGAGGTTTTTTGTATATTTTTCCCTTTCTTTCCCTCCCCCCTCACTTTCTCCTAATCTTCCATTTTCTTCCTTTTCCTTCCTTCTTTCCTTTCTTCTTCTCTGCCTTTTCACCATCAATAAACTAGGACTAGAATTAAGTTTGTTAGACATGGGATTTTCTCACTACCTATGTTTCAGATGTTCTATTTATTTGTTTGTTTATTTATTTTCCCACTTGAGAGAGAACACCTGTGCACAAGTAGGGGCAGGGACAGAGGGAGAGAGAGAGAGAGAATCTCATGCTCAGTGTGGAGTCAAACACAGGGCTTGAACCCACAACACTGGGATCATGACCTGAGATGAAATTGAGTCAGATGCTCAACAGACTGAGCCACTCAGGGACCACATCACAATTTTTCTATTTAAAATTTCATTTTATTTTACAATTTCCTCCCCCCACGACTACTAAAGTTTTTCAGTGTTTTGATATTTTTCCCAATGAAACATGGTTTTTCTTCTTCTTTTTATTTTTTTATGTATTATTTATTTTTGAGAGAGAGAAAGAGCACGAGTGGAGAGGGTCAGAGAGAGAGAGGGAGACAGAGAATCCCAAGCAAGCTCCACACTGTTAGTACAGAGCCTGATGCTAGGCTTGAACTTAGGAACTGAGAGTTCAACTGACCTGAGCCAAACTCTAGAGTTGGACATTTAAGGGGCTGAGCCACTCAGGTGCCTGAAACATGAGTTTTTCTTGTGATTCCTGATCAGTTTTATACCTTAGAACAGCAGTAGCACTTGCTGGCTGGTTTTTGGCAGTCTCTTTGACTAGATGGGCTTGAAGTACAGAGATGGTCTCATTAGCCTTAGAATGAGGCTCTGGAGCCTCCAAAATATGGAAAAATTCTAGGTGCTCAGTCTCAATGCCAGTGGTTTCTCTGGCAAAAATAAGGCTTGTGGCTTGAATAAAAGGAAACACCTATGCACCTGATGTCTAGTTTTGCCCCTGAGAGGAGCATATACCAATGTGGAAATGTTAAATGTTTCTGATCCCGTAGGCATATGAACAGCACACTGCTGCCTGGTGCAGTGTGACTGGGCATCACGACGTTATTGAGCATGATGAACTCTTGCTCACAACTCATTTATATGGTGGAAATGCGAGGACGTGAGGACAGCAGAAGTAGCTGCAGTAACAACAGCTGCAGGTTGTGGACCCGGCGTCTGTGCTAACAACGCGCTGTAACGTGACTCAGAACATGGTCTCCTGACAGTAGTTTGGGATAAGTTTTGGTCTGAAACCCTGAGCATTCTAGGGAGAAGTTGGTCTTCATGGACAATTTGTCCAGGAGGACAGGATGTGGTTCTGGGAGTCTTGGCACAGCCTCCACAAAGTATCTGAAGGTGGTGCTGGCAGATAGGAGTTGATTATGAAGTTGCATGCAGCTCTTGGTTTTACCAATCTCTGTGTGAACTGATTATGACGGTGAGCTGTCTACTCTTCTTTATGTTGAACTAAAATGATGAATAATGGCTTGGTGGACAAATTGGTGGCTTCTTCTAGGAAGAGAGGGAAACTTTTTGCTGGGATCACACTCCATCATGCGTTTGCACTAAAGGTTATGCCATGTGGATAAAATTCTTTTTGGAGATGAGGTCTCATTAAGAATTCCTTTTTTTTGGGGTGTCTGGGTGGCTCAGTCTGCTGAGTGACTTCTGCTCAGGTCATGATCTTATAGTTTATGAGTTTGAGTCCCACATTGGGCTCGCTGCTGTCAGCAGGGGGTCTGCTTTGGATCTTCTGTCCCTTTCTCTCTGTGCCCCTCCACCACTTAGGCACTCTCTCTCTCTCTTAAAAGAAATATATATATATGAATATATATATATATAAAAGAATACTTTTTAAAAAGTTTTCCCCTCCTAATTACAAGTTGTCAGAAGTAATTGATCTCCTCAAACTGAGCCAACATATCTATCTACTTAGAAACCTGTGGGGCTTTCACACTCTTAAGCAAGGAGTTGCTTATAATGGTATGGAATTCAAGAAAGAGAAGGAATCTGGAGATTTAGATTTGGCAGTTAGCTACATACAGATGGTAGCGAAAGCCACTGGAATAGAAAAAATACAGGGAGAGTGTTTAAAATAATAGGAAAAAGGTGAGGGTTGAATTGTGGAGAATACCCAGTACTTAGAGATAAAGCAAAAAGTCAACAGTGGAAGTAAGAAATAGTCATGAAAGGGTTAGAACAAAAGCCAGGGAGGAATGGTGTCACAGCAGCCAAGGGAAAAGAAATTCATGGAAAACAAATGATGCAGAGTTTAAGTAAGGACTGCAAAAGTGTTGGAATTTACATTTTTTTAATGTTTGTTTATTTTTGAGAGAGAGAGCACGCAAGGAAGCGAGGGTGAGAGAATCCAATTCAGGCTCCAGGCTCTGAGCTGTCAGCACAGAGCCAGATGCAGGGCTCAAACCCATGGACTGCAAGATCATGACCTGAGCTGAAGTCAGACGCTTAACCGACTGGGCCACCCAGGTGCCCCAAATGCATTAGAATTTTAGACAAAGAACCCCTAGCAGTGTTCCAGTGACCTGGGACCACAGTTCCATTGGAGAGGTTGGGGTGCAGGTCAGATTTCTGTGGACCAGGTGAGGAAGTGTAAGTATGTGTGAGTTTCTCTTTCAGGAATTCAGCCATGGGAAGAGAGTGGTAACTAGAGTTGAACTATGAAGAGGAGTTTAGAAAGGACTTTGTTTTTTCTTTTTTCCCAAGAAGGTATACAAATGAAGTTTCAGAGTATAGCGTCAGAGTGTCTAGACCCAACATAGGGGAAGAGGTAGTGAGGAGAAAGTAGTTCAAACTGAAGGAGCACAAGGGTGATGGGAGTGGAAGATGATAACAAAGGATACAAGGGAAAGGAGGTAGCCAGACTCCAGGATGTCCCCAGATGAGCCCTGGGTCCCTGTATTCACATCCTTGTGTCATCTTCTCCCATATAGACCAGGGATGGTCTTTGTGACTGATTGGATACAACAAAAGTGATGCTATGTCACTTCTGAGATGAGGTTATAAAAGACACTGTAGCTTTCATCTTGGTGCCTTCTCTCTCTCCCTTGTCATTTGCTCTGTGGGAGGCCAGCTCCCATTTCATAAGGAGAGGGCACACATGGGGAGGAACCGAGGCTTCTTGGGTGACAACCAAGTGACAGGCTTGGGAGGGGATCCTCCAGCTCGATTAAGCCTTCATATGACTGCAGCGCTGGCTGACATTTGGCTGCTACCGCATGGGATATTTTGAGGCAGCAACACTCAGCTAAGCTGTTTCCAGATTCCTCACCCTTTGAAATGGTGTGAGATAATAAATGTTTATTGTCTTAAGCTGCTAAGGCTCCGTAATTTGCTATGCAGCGTAGGGTAGGCAAAAAAGTTTTTCTCAACCCTATTAAGGTCCCTGGCTGGGTCTGAAAATTAAACCGACAAAGATTAACGAGAGAAAAGCATACAAATTTAATACAAGTGTTATGTGACACGGGAGCCTTCATAAGGAAACGAAGCCCCAAAGAAACAGACCTCAGTGCTTTGATGCTAGGTTTGCTGAAGAGTGGATTGTTGTGGAGGGATGTGATAGACGAAAGGAGTATGAGGGAACTTAGTAGCATACTTAGCAAGGCCTGTTTGTTTGGATTCTTCTTAGTAAGTCCTTTTGTCTTTGGAGATAAAGATGCTCCTTTCCACGACATTTAGGGAAGGCGCCTCTCACATGAGGGCTTTGTGACCTGTTTCAAGGCAGAAGGGTAGGAAAAAGGTCAGAGTGATCCTGCTTCTGCTTGTTTTCTCAGACTCCTTCAGCTTAAAACACTCAGTACTCATATTTTGGGATAGCGTGTTCTGAACCCCATCAGCATAAGTAGATAAATAATACAGGAGGGATTGGCTTTGGGTAGGAGGATGTTTTCTGCTTCCTTTGAGAAGTTACCAGGTCTGGTCATTTTTACAAGTTCTTATCCTTTAAGCTTATCTTTTATTGCTTACACTTGGTATCTTAAAATATTTCACATTCTACCTTACAAATAGACTTTAACCATTTTTATTGCTCAAAACAACCCACATTAGAATCTCCTGCTTTCTGTAACATCCCACTTGAATTTGTCTATACTACCTCTTAGTTAGTATCCTTCTAATGATTCATTTGAAAAATGTTTAAACTTTAGAGAATGTTATAATGTTATAATTTTTTAAGCTTTAGAGAAAGCAGTGTTGCTTTTAAAATAGTAGAGTGACAGATGAGCTATTTGCTAGTATATCCAAATTATCCAACAATAAGGCTTTAGTGAACAAAGCAGTATGGGTATTAGCATGAAAGCATGAACAAATACCCAAACAGTATACTTGAGAAGTTAATAATTCAGACAGAAGAAAAAATGATACATACAGAGAACCCATGCATGCATGAAGAACAATCTGAGAATGTATCAAATCAAAATTGTGTTCAAAGCAAAAATCATGTTTGCATGAGGAGCAGTAGAGTATCAGTTAAGACAAATGATACCCTTGATTACAGAACAATGTGAAATTCTTCTAGCAAGTGGGCGTAACTGCCAAATGGGATCATATAAAAGAAGTATGAAGGGACAACTAATTTTGAGGATATAATCAGATGGAACTGAAGCTCATTCTTGAAGTTTTGCTTCAGTTCATCCAAGAGAGTTGTGCCTCTCTTTTAACCATTAATAATAAGTATTAGATTCATGCAGGGGCACATGTGTAGCTTAGTTGGTTAAGCATCCAACATCGGCGTCCAACTTTGGCTCAGGTCATAATCTCACGGTTTGTGAACTCAAGCCCTGTGTCGAGCTCTGTGCTGACAGCTCAGAGCCTGGAGCCTGCTTCAGATTCTGTGTCTCCCTCTCTCTCTGACCCTCCCCCTGCTTGTTCTTGGTCTCTCTCTCTCAAAATTGAACATTAAAAAAATTTTTTAAGTGTAAGATTCATGCATAAACAATCATTCTGCTGGTGGATGTGACTTATTGCTTTAATAAACTTGTAAATTTTCAGCCATTTCCATTCTTTGTCTCAGACCTTTACTCTTGTATTCATTTTAGGAAGGATTTATATGCAAACCATTGTACAAAGTTTAGAATGGCAAATACGCCCCAAAGAAATGAAAGACAGTGTTTTTTCCCCCTTAACCAAAGAGGTGTTTTTGGTGTTTTTGTTTGTTTGTGTTTTTTTGTTTTTTTTTTATTGCTATCTATTTTCCTTTGTTGTATTTTGGGTTTCACCAGTTTGGAGCAGGATGGACCACAGTGAGAGTCCAGAGCTTGGCCAGACAAAGGTAGCAAGATCAACCAGCCCTGCTGTCAGTACAGAGAAGGGCCCAACAAGGTGGACAAGGCATCGTTTTCATGGTTTCCCATTCATACTCTATGGGAAAAATTACAGTACTTGGAAATGGGAGACCTTGATTTGAATTCTGATTTTACTATTTAGTAGCTTGTGATACTGAGCAAGATATTTACCTCTCTGAGTCTCAGTGTCTCCTTCACAAAGTGGAGCTAAAACNAACCCTGCCATTATTACATCCCATTTTTTTCTTTTTTTTTTTTTTTAATATTTTTAATTTATTTCTAGGAGAGAGAGAGAGACAGTGTGAGCAGGGGAGAGTCAGAGAGAGAGGGAGACACAGACTCTGAAATTGGCTCCAGGCTCTGAGCTGGCAGTCAGCACAGAGCCCGATGCGGGGCTCGAACCCAGGAACCGCGAGATCATGACCCAAGCGAAAGTCGGACGCTCAACAGACTAAGCCACCCAGGTGCCCCACATCCCATTTTTTTCTTAAAAGTCAAATGAGTCCTGGATCAAACATATGTGAAGCTATTTTTTAAAGCCATAAACATATTATTTTTATTGTTGATACTATGATTATTTCCTCTTACCTTGAATTTTTATGTCCTTGGCAAAAGCTCAAATGGTCTTTAAGTCTTGAATGTAACTTGAGAAAGGCTAACAGCTAATGCTGAGAAAAAGAATATCACGTCTTTTAAACAAAATTATTAGCATATTTAAAATTAATTTTTGAATAAAAATAATGTCTAAAACAAGCCTTTATCACTGGAAAATATTAAATATTTTTTTCTTTGAGGTTGTAGGGATTGTATTTAGCATGCTAGAACAAGATCTGTTTTCTCAACACTGAAAAGCTAACCTATTAGCATTTGCGATTGCAGATAGTTGTCACAAAAACAAAAAGGTGGAGATTTAATTTATGGACTATGTAAATGGTGAGTCCCTTTGGATATTAAAACATTTTTTTCTAATTATAAATAACACATTCATTGTAGAAAATTTGGGAACTGCAGATAAATATAAAGAAGAGAATTATTATAACTCATAGCCTCATTACTTAAGGATAATCACTGTTAACATTTTTGCATAGTTTTTCCAATTCCCTTCTCCCTCTTTTCGGCTTCTTTTCCACATATTAAAGAAGTTTTTTTAGTGTTTATTTATTTTTGAGATGGGGGGTGGGGGGGCAGGGCAGAGAGAGATGTAGACACAGAATTTGAAGCAGGCTCCAGGCTCTGAGCTGTCAGCAGAGAATCCCAATTAGGCTCTGTGCCTTCAGCGCAGAGCCAGTCACGGAGCTTGATCTCCTGAATGGTGAGATCACGACCTGAGCCAAAACCAAGGGTTGGTCACTCAATAGACTGAGTCACCCAGGCGCCCCTAAAAATCTTTTTAAAAAAATATCTGAATTTGTTTCAAAGGTAAATATTTTATTTTCTCCAAGTATTTTCCTAAGGACCTAGGTTCAAAACTTTGCATTTCTGTGGACTCCTTTTTTTTTTTTTTTTTATTCCTGTGGGAAGTCATCTGAATTGACTGAATCAAATCTGAATTCTATCATTGAATCCTAAGAATTCTTTCCTTTCTATCCTATTACCGTAAGCTTAGACCAGGCTCTTTTTTCCTCCACCCTAGATTATTGAAGTAAGTTTTCTTACCGGTCTCCTTCTTTCTAGTCTTTTTTCTCTATAATTCATTTCATAGCCCTTTTTAATGCATTATTACATTGCTCAAAAATAGTGACTGTTTCTACATCCTATAGCAAAGTAGAGCTCCAAGGCTGGATATAGTCTGCAAATTTGTTATATTGCTCCATAGTGTTCTGAACATTGTTTTTTTTTAATTAGTTGGAATCCTTTAGGAGAGTCATGCGCTTCACTGATTTATGTTACTCACCTGGCTCCTAGGTTTCCAAGTATAACCGAGCATGTTCTGGGTTCTATAACTCCAGGGAGCACTATGTACATAGCACCCCCTACAGTTGTGCAGTGCACAACCTATATGATCATAGCTCTACCCGGTGGCCTGGCTTGAAGCCTCGCGACGTTTGAGGCTCTACACTCTAGTCTATATGATGTGGCAAAGAAAACTGTCTTGTCTAACCCTGTCCACAGTAACGACTAATCAAGCCCTACCTGTACCAAAGCCTAGCAAAGGCCGACATTTCCAAAAGCATTGCACTCTAAGACAAGTCTTTTAAAAACAGAAATAGTCTAACAGCCTTGAATTCTAAGATAAGCCATAAAGTTACTTTTTACTCAAAAGACAGAAACATTTTGTTTTTCTTTTTTATCAAAATGGACCCAAAAGCTATCTAATCAGAATTACTGACTACCATAGAACAAGCTGAGTTATCTTCTGACCTTGTGATTTTTTTTCCAAAGGCTTCTATTTTCTCAAATATGTGAGTCAGTTCTGTACTAACTTGTCTCTTTTGCAAATTCAAGTTAAAACTCTAGTCAGTTTTTCAACTTGTGTCTGAGTTTGGCAAAATAAATTTCCTTTAATCCTAATTCTAAACTCTTTACAGTGTGGATCCTCTATCCCCACAGTTTCCTCTTTTGCATAAATATTACACTCGAGACAAACTAATTCCCCTCTTCACATAAACTTCATGATGCTTCGTTGCATTTCTCCTTCCCCTGGTCCTCCATTCTCCTTTTCCTCTTCTCTTAACCTACATCGCTTCTATTTAAGGCCATTTCAATTCCACTGCCTTTCTGAAACATCTTTTGCACCCTAGTTTCCATCTGTTTTTCTCGGAACTCTTTCTGCCCACGTTGTCTACCTTATCATTTATTTGAGGCTGTGTGAACCTGTACATATGTGCACTTTTTAGAAATTACTTTTTATCTTTTTTCTTATAAAAGTAAAACTTGTTCAACTTAAAATACAGAAAATTCAAAGGANAGGGATAGGGATAGTCTGATGCCGAAAATGTAAACCTTGAATTTAGAAACAATAATTTGCCTTTGTAAAAGTGTTACATTTCTACATGATACTTGTTCCATGGAGTAAAACATGAAGTTTCTTTTCTGTTAGCTGAGTTTTGATTTTAGGAGAGGTTGATCTCCTTGAACAGAGGGGAAAAAAGGACAGCCTTTCCAGACCTTGATTAATAGCAGCACGTGTCTCTATCAAGCACTCTGTGCTGTTGTACAGATAGAGTAAAAATGTGTAACATGTTGACACTTTCAATAGAAACTGTTAGTATCACCAGGGCTTTTGGTTCTAGACAGAATTTGGATGGTTCTGGCAAGAAAATAATGGAAAATTTGTGATTTCTGGGAATGAAACTACTAAACAGCAGATGGGCGTTAATCACTATTCTTTTAGTCTTAGTGCTAACGAGAAGCTATTGGACTAGTCATTAATCCTTTTGACATCTGAAGAAGTTTCCCTTATTTTCAGAGCCAAAAAAAAAAAAAAAAAAAAAGAAAAGGAAAGGAAAAAAGGGAATTTCTTTCCCCCGAGGAAAATATAACAAAACCTCTAAGTAATGAGTAACAAATAAAACACCTTTAAACTACCTTGAATATCCAGTCTGTGTTCCAATCTATTGAGTGGGTGAGGTCTAACTACAGCTTGGGAAGTTCCTTGACTTCATAATCTCTGTGGACACTCTCTATGCCTCACCTTATATGCCTTTTGAAGTTTTCATCCTTTATTGTAAATAAATGATTTTTTTCTCAAACTTATGGAAACTGTGAGTGAACGTTTCTGTAGTAAATTGTGTTTTATTTATTGACCTATCATATGTAACTTAAGTAGAAAATGATGAATTTATTATGCAAATACAGAGAGCCTTGAGAAAGTCCCTTAGCTCTCCCTTAAAGATCCAGAATGTTGGCATTTAGAGATGACAACCGGGTTGGATTGAGAGGGATGGTGAATGGTACAGTGTCATAGGGATTAGTGTTGAGCTAATTCTTTGAGAACAGGTCATTTTCCACATCAAAGGATGTATGTAGGAGAGTTTATTAAAATTATGGAGGCGGGCACCTGAGTGGCTCAGTTGCTAAGCATCTGACTTCAGCTCAGATCATAATCTCACAGTTCGTGAGTTCAAGTCCCACGTTGGGTGAGCTTGAGCCCCGTTTTGGGTGACCATGATCCCCCTTTTGGGTGAACATGACCCCTGCTTCTATCTCCTCTCTGCCTCTCGGGGGATTGTCTCTCTTTCTCTGCCCCTCATCACTTACACACTCTCTCTCTCTCAAAAAAAAAAAAAAATATGGAAGCACTATGCTAATCCAAGCCTCCTTTTGTTACTGTCCCCCTTCCAAATGAATTATGTCAGTCACTATTTTGCCCGCTTTATATTTAATAACATATTTACTCTTCTCAACAACTTAGGAGGTATGCACTGTATATCCTCTTGTTTGGTGGTGAGGACATTGAACTTTGGAGAGGAAAATTTATCTAAAAGTTCCTGAGGAGGCAGGAGTCTTCCATGTAGCCCCTGTATGTCTACTTTGCCTGAATTGTTCTTCCCATTCTTCTTGCACAGGTCTTAGTCCCTGTCTGTCTCTCCCATCTATTCTGATAAATTCAAGTTGCCCAAATAATGGCTGTTAATCTGCAATAGTTTCCTTCTCTTTCAAGACACTTTTCTGACGAGCTATTCCCCAAACTAGCTAAATTTTGGCCGATAGTGTCCTACTCAACACTAGCTAAAATTCTTGCTCCTTCCTTCTTGAAGATAAACTATTCTCTAGTTTCTTCAGGAGCCTTCTCAAGACCAACATTTTAGAATAAAGTCTTATGATAATGGTGCTCTGACTGATTTTTTCCCATATTATTTTCCCCAAAGCCACACAGCTAGGAAGTAGTAGAGCTAGGATTCAGACCCTGATCATTTAACTGCTGTGCTATACTGCTAATTCTCCATTTTTAAAGTTACTGGTTGAATTTGTTTGCAATCTGAAATGCCCTTTCTCATAGAAGTAATCTCCTGGTCTGAAGCCAGCTCTTGGTATTATAACCATCCTGAGCTGCTATAAATGGAAGGAACAAAGCAATAGTGAAATAAAAAGATTAGAATTGAGTGAATAAAGAAGCAGGTTTTGATAGAGTCAGCATAAAGTTTATTGTCCAACTAGGGGACTTTGGAGAGTGAAAGAGTTGCTATTAATAGTTACACTAGGAGAATAGACATAAATGGAGGCTATGCTGGACACACCAGCACATATCTTCAATCTAGATGTAGGTCACCTAGACTGAAGCTGAATGACTTTGAGCAAGGCCTCTTAACCTGCTTGAGCCCCAATTTCTTCACTGTAAGTGGGAGTGTTGACACCTAACTCAAGGGGGCAGTAGTGAGAATGAAATGAGTATAGTGCACACTGAATTTGTAAAGTACCATATAAATATAACCTTTTAATAATGATAATTACTAGTATTACTGACCTGCACCATCACACACAGTATGTGAATATACATGTGTGTATGTATCACTTTTTATTGAGGTATAATTGACGTATATCATTATATTAGTTTCAGGTGTATGACATAATGATTCGATATTTATATACATTGCAAAATGATCACAAGAAGCCTAGTGCACATCATCCACTGTATATTAAATGTTGATTTGGTTTTTTTAAATTTTTTTAATGTTTTTTATTTATTTCTAGGAGAGAGAGAGACAGCGTGAGCAGGAGAGGGTCAGAGAGAGAAGGAGTCACAGACTCCGAAACAGGCTCCAGGCTCTGAGCTGGCAGTCAGCACAGAGCCCGACGCGGGGCTCGAACCCACGAACCGTGAGATCATGACCTAAGCGAAAGTCGAAAGCTTAACCGACTAAGCCACCCAGGCGCCCTGTATTAAATGTTGATTTGTATTGCTTTTCTCTTTGATATTCTCCCTGTCTAGATAGTCTCTTCGTGACTATAGTAAGAGGCAGAGAAAGCAAACCAAGCAGTGAGAGGCCATAGGCATCTGTTCCCTAGCAGGGCGCAGAAAGTACCTAGGGAATAAGTTCTGTTTAATTTCAGAAAAAACAAAACAAAAAACCAATGTGTTTTTATTAAAGTATAATATGAATCAATGTTGATTCAGATGTCAAATTTATAAACACAAACCCTGGTCATGAATCCAACTGGAGAAAGGTTCATGGATATTCAATACCCATGAAGTTCTTGAAGCCAAGTTTGCTTTTTATTTACAGTCTAAAATCTGTACTCAGGTATTCTTGTCCTTAATCTGTGGTTACATCTCCCCCAGATCTTCCTCCAACATGGCACTGATTAGACCAATATGCTTGGTGATCATTTCCTTCATTTCTCATTATAATATTATCCTTAAGAGGAGGCTCATCTCTTTGGTAACCAGTGCATGCCTGAGGAGTCCTGCTTTGTGGAGCCCTTTACCCACCTCCTAGGCCAGCTTCCTATGTATTCTTGGCTTACTTGGTAAGTAAGATCTGGTAGTCTCAGGTCTGAAGCACAATTTGATCTTCATTCTCTTACCTCTTGTCTGAGAGCCAGCTATTCAAGTTCATTTTTCTTTATTGCTAACCAGGGCAATTTTCCCATAGAACTGAAAATCCTCTAAATACCCATATCTGTATGACCTTGTTTTCCATTTTCCAAGACTTTTAACCAAATATAATTGTTATCTACAATTCTATGTAAATTCTATGTGTGTTTCTTATGTTCTATTATGATTCATTTATTCATACATTCAACAAATGTTTATCGAGCACCTAGTATATGATGGGCATTGGTTTAGGTATAGGGATACTACAGTGTGAAGATTAAGTTTTTGTTTGCATTTAGTTGGGGAACACAAAAACAACAAATAAATAGATAACATATCAAATAGTCACAGGTGCTATGGAGAAAAATAAGAGCACGGTGGGTCAGGCTTTCCTAGGGGTGGGTGGCAGAAATACAAAATAGTTTATAGGGTGGTCAGAGAAAGCTTCTATATGAAGGTGACATCTAAATAGAGACCTGAAGGATGTAAGGGAGGAAGTCATATGGTTATATGATGAAAGAGTCTTCCAAACGGAAGGAAAAGTAAGTGCCAAGGGCCTGAGGTAGAAGCATGCTTGCATTCAGGAAAAAGAAAAGAAGCCAGTGTGGCTGGAGCTGAGGGGCCAATGGGAAGAATAAAAGTAGGGAGGCTAGGGCTGGGTGTGGGTGTAAAATCATGAGTGAGATAAGATGTCATTGAGGCTACGAGCAAAGTGTGACATGATCTGGTGTACATTTTCAATAGCATAAAGAACAACTACAAAGAAATGTAGAGATTAATTAGAAAGTTACTGCAATAATCTGGGCAAGAAATGATGATGGTTTGGAAGATGGCAGTAGTAGTGAAGTGCTAATGGATGGGCAGTTATGGTTATTGTACATTTTTATTTTATTTTATATTTAAAATATTTTTATTTATTTCTAGGAGAGAGAGAGAGAGACAGCGTGAGCAGGGGAGGGTCAGAGAGAGAGGGAGATAAAGACTCTGAAACAGGCTCCAGGCTCCGAGCTGGCAGTCAGCACAGAGCCCGACACAGGGCTTGAACCCACGAACCGCAAGATCATGACCTAAGCGAAAGTCGGACCCTTAACCGACTTAGCCACCCAGGCGCCCTTGTACATTTTTATTTTAAAGCCATTGTAATTTGTTAAAAGATTCATGGAGAATTTGAGAGAAAGATATCAAAGATGACTCCAAGATTTTTGCCCTAAACATGTAAGAGAAGTTTTTCTTCACTGAGTTGGGTAGGATTTTTTTTTTCCAGTTGAGGAATATTTGGGTTGTTTTAGGTTTTGGTGATTATGAATAAAGCTGCTTTAAGCATTCACATACAGGTATTTTGGTGTGAACGCAGATTTTCATTACCTTCAGATAAATGTGCCAAGTGTATGTTTAACTTTAAAAGAAACGGCTGAAGAGTTTTCTAAATTGGTTGTCCTATTCTGCAGTCTCACCAGCACAAATAAGGATGCCAGTTACTTTGAGTCCTCACCAACACTTGGTATCGTCAGTTGTTTGTATGGGGGGTGTGTGTGTAGTCATGCTAATGGGTACATAGTATTTCATTTTCAATGTAATTTTAATTTGTGTTTCCCTAATGACTAAGTGATGTTGAATATCTCTTCGTAGGCTCATTTGCCATCTGTACATCTTATTTAGTGAAGTGATTGTTTAAATCTTTTACCATTTTAAAAAGGAGGCTATTGGGGCATCTGGGTGGCTCAGTTGGTTAAGCATCTGCTTCTTAGTTTTGCTCAGGTGATGATTTCATGGTTTGTGAGATCGAGTTCCACATCTAGCCTCTAAGCTGATAGCATGGAGCCTTCATGGAAATCTCTCTCTCTCTCTCTCTCTCTCTCTCTGTGCCCCTCCCCTGCTTATGTGTGTGCATGTATGCGCTCTCTCAAAATAAATAAAACTTTTTAAAAAAATAAAATAAAAAGAAGCCTATTTACTTTCTTATTCCTGCATTTTGAGAGTACTTTCCATATCTGGAGTCAAGTCCTTTGTCAGATAGATGGTTTGCAAATATTTTTGAGGAAAGGTAGGACTGAAAGAAAATCAGGAATTTTCATTTAGAGAAGTTGGGTTTGTGATCCCTATCCACATTCCAGTGGAGATGTGGAATAGGTAGAAGTTCAGAGGAGAGGCCCAGACTAGATGTATAAATTGGGGAGTTATCAGCTTTTAGATGATCTTTAAAGCCATATAACTAGTTAAGTCCACCTAAGCAAGAGTAGACACAGAAGGGAAGAAGTCCAAAGAGTAAGTTCTGTGGGAAGATGTAGAGGAATTAGCAAAGTATACTGACAAGTAGTAGCCAGGGAGATAGGAGGGGGAATCAAGAGATAGGAAGGTGATGTGGTACCTGGGTGGCTCAGTTGGTTAAGCCTCTGACTCTTGATTTTGACTCAGATCATGATCTCCTGGTTTGTGGGATCAAGCCCTGAGTCTGGGTCTACACTGATAGCACAGAGCCTGCTTGGATTCTCTCTCTCCTCTTACTTTGCCTCCTGCCCCCGTTTACATGTTCTCTCTCTGTCTCTCAAAATATGTAAATAGGCTTAAAAAAAAAAGAGTATCACATAAGCCACATGAAGATAAACATACTCTAAAATAATATACTTTTAAATTTTACCACATGATATCAGTTTCCTTGTTTGCCTTCTTCACTAAATGTCAGGTTTTTGAGGCCTGGAAATTTATCACATCCATTACTCTATCTCTGGGGCTCTGGTTAGCTCAGAGCTTGCCACATATTAGACTCTCTTGATGGGAATTCTTTTCCATTTGTTTATTCATTCATTCATTCATTCATTCATTTATTGTTTAAAAATTTTTTGTAAGTTTATTTGTGAGAGAGAGACAGAGAGAACCAGTGTGGGAGAGGCAGAGGGAGGATCTGAAGTGGGCTGTGTGCTAACAGCAGAGAGCCTGACGCAGGGCTCGAACTCACGAAATCTTAGATCATGACCTGAGATGAAGTTGGATGCTTAACTGACCGAGCCATCCAAGGGCCCCTTCTTTTATTTATTTTGAAAAGAGTTTTAGGAGCGCCTGGGTGGCTTAGTCGGTTAAGTGTCCGACTTTCGCTTAGGTCATGATCTCGCGGTTCGTGGGTTCAGGCCCCGCGTCAGGCTCTGTGCTGACTGTCAGCTCAGAGCCTGGAGCCTGTTTCGGAGTCTGTGTCTCCCTCTCTCTCTGACCCTCCCCTGCTCATGCTGTCTCTCTCTATCCTAGAAATAAAAAATATATATATATATATATTGAAAAGAGTTTTAAATTAGAGAAAAGTTAGAAGAATACTATCCTGAGCTCTGGAACTCCTTTCACCCAGATCAATGTTTAAAGCCTGGCTTTCAAAGAGTTGAAACATTTTGCCAGATTTGATTTTTTTTTCTTTCCCCCTTTGAAACTAAGTTACAGAGACCATGACATAACACACCTAATGTAATTTAGCACGATCCTTAAGAAAAAGGTATTGTCTTACAAAACCACAATATAATTACCCAGTTCAGGAATTTGGACATCAATATACTGTTATTATTAATATACAATCCATGGCAAGTTTTGGCAGTTGTTCCAGTAATGCCCTCTGTAACAATCCTTCCCTTCACACTTGTCACTCAGTTCCTGTGTCCCTTAGTCTCCTCTGATCTGGAACAGTTCCTCAGACTTTGTCTTCTTTGACATCGATGCTTTTAAAGCACACAGACCAATGTTTTTAGAATGTTTGCCAATTAAGATTTTTTCCAACATTCCCTTATGCGTAGATTTCTTCCATTTTAGGCAGGAAAATGCACAAATTATGTTGTATACGTTTTAGAAACTCAGTGTTGGTTGAATCTTTATTAAAGAGAGTAATTCAGTAATTTCTTATAGGAAGATTTCGTCAAGTCAGAAACTGAGATGGGTCTTGGATGCTACCCTGCTTGCATAAAGACAGGCAGATAGGAAGGTAAGGGGAAAGGGGGAGAGAGGGGGAAACGGAGGGACTAGCACAAACACGGGTCTCTGGGTGAGAGATCAGATCTTTATTTACTCCCAGCAATAGCACGAGGTGGACTAACACTGTAGCACAGTCCCTTAGGCGCCGTACAAGGAGACACTGATGAGAGCAAGATGGCTAGTCCTACACGTAGGGAGAGATCATCCTATAAGAGAGGGATGCTGAAGCATGGCTCTGGGAATTTATATAGGGAGGAATAACCTTTCTTCTTTCCCTTCCTTGAAGGAGGGAGAAAAGTCTTTGCCTCTAGTGTAAACTGATTCTCCTTAGGAACAGAAGGGGAAGAATCTTGGATTGTTACCCTTTGGAAGCTAAATTATCTAAATTGTCTCTGAGGGAAGATAAAACCAGCCTCTTTGAGATTGCAGCCAGCGTTTTCTGCTCTTTTGATGTGTAAGCACATAGGCAGATAGTTCCCCAAATCCTTCCTTAGGCATCTCTGGGGAGGAGGGAAAGTTCCCTGCCCTGGAATGTAAGGCTTTGAGTCCAGGTAAGATAAGTTTTATTACCCTTTAAAGGGCAGCAAACATCTTTGAAAGCAAGGCTTTAAACATTCTCATCTTCATAGTAGATCAATGTCCATGGCTCAGTGTCCTGCAGAAACACAGGAATACAGGGAAAATGACTTTTCCCATAGACTACAGTGCAAAATTTCAGAATGGGCAAAATTTGTATTTTGTGATCCATAGACATCCTTTCTGCACTCTTTTCCTCTCATTTAGTGCATCTTTCCTTTGACCTTTGGTAGTTTCATGAGACTCTACCCTATCACTTCAATTTTGGGGTATGGGATCCTTTTCAAAATACTCTATGCTACGAGATTATTTTGTCCTGCGTTCCCAAATTTAAATTTCCACACTTTTAGGGTAGTGGATCTTAGCTTGTTAGAAGGAGAGCAAATTAACTCAAAATTAGATATATGTCTCATGGTCACAAGATGGTTGCTGCATTTATAGACACATTTGTTTACATTTCTGGCAGAAAGAAGGATGTGAAGTAAAGGGCAAAGAGGACGAAATAAGCTTTGTCTTTTTATTCAGAAAGGGACACTATCTCCAGAAACTACTACCTGATGGTAGTGGTGGTGGGGGTTCGGAGCTGATGGCTGAGAAAGAAATTCTTGAAGATGTCTTTGGTGCAAAAAGGTGATTTTATTAAAGCCCGGGAGATAGGACCCATGGGCAAAAAGACCTACACTGGGGTTGTAAAGAGTGTCTGGTTATATCCTATGGAGTTGGGGGAGATAAAATGAAGAGGAAGTTTCTTAAAGGGATTTCCATATGCTAAAGAAGACTCAGATTACTGGAGGCCTCGCTATTGTCAAGCTAAGGTTGCTTCCCTCTAGTAAGGCATTAACATTATGACAGTGGGGGCTTCCTCCTCTGTATTTGCCTCAAGAAATTGTCAAATGGCTGCAGGTTATAAAGAAATTTAATTTTACCCGCCCTTTCCTTTTTGTCTTTATTCCCCATATCACTATGGAGGAGAAGGTGATATTAGGGGAAACCTATATATTCCAGGAAACTGAGTCTATAGGTTTCTGGAAATTAGGCTGTTGATAAGATTGCCCTTTTCTTGTAATTTACTAAGATATTTGTAAACTGATGGAGACTCAGGTCCTGCATGACTGTGATCTCTATCAGTTAACCATTTGTTCTCTGTCCTTTCCTTTGTTCTTGGGCAGCCAGGAGTGCCTGAGGAATATCACACATATCCCATGGTGGGGGGAGGTGTGAAGGGTGGGGGTGGGAGAGTAGGTGATGTGCTAGTTGTGCTTCACCCTTAGCTTGTCTTATGCTTCCTCATCACTACCTTCATCTTAGTTTGAAGACTGTCACGTGACCAGCCCAGATGCCAAGGAAGTTGGGAAAGTATTTTTTTAATCACAAATACTTTGAATAAAATCAATATTCTATTAGGAAGGAGGGTTGGGCAGGGGTGGGGTAGAAATTGTGTGAGTAGACAACTAGCAATGTTAGCCCCATACAACAGTTTTACTTCTAGGAATTTATCCTGTAGTTTTACTCACTATAGGAGTAATCTGCTGGTGCCCCAGGCATCCCTGCTACCATTTTGGTGTGCTCATACCCCCAGCAGCTGTGGGAGCTGTGGGAACAGCTCCCACCTACAACCCCAGAAGATTGCCCTTATATGCTTAGAGCCACCTGAACTTTAAAGTGCCTGGAGTTGTGTGCTGCTCTCCCATGCCTCCCTACCGCCACCCCCCTTCTGGAGTAGCCAGTGACTATTTGGATGTTGGAAGGTGGTGGGAGGGACACTAAAATATCCTCCAGACTGAGAATGCACTTTGAGACCGAAAAACAGAGCAAGTGACTCCATACCACACACAGAATTTCTTTAGGGTGACTTATCTACTAATGCGAGAGATCAGGCGGGCAAGGATCCAGGCACCACATAGCTACTGTCTGCCCAGTCTGGACCTTAACTCACAGCTTTTATAGAGCAAGGGGATCATTGTGGTGAGGTAAAAGGAGAGTCATCCAAAGTGGTGACTTCTGTCCACAAGTCACCTATAGTAGTTAGTTATCTCAAAGGGTGCCCTCTGTGACCAGTCATCTCTGCTGGTTATCTAAAGTGGTGTCTTCTTTGTGCCAATTTAGGGAAGATCAAAACAGACTTTCCTGTATTCTGGTCAGGGCACACAGAGTCCGGAACACATAGTCCTGAAGGAGGTCATTGTGCGGGCATGAACAAGATGGAGGGCCAAAGATGGAGTCAGTGTTGTCACAACTCCCACAGTGAGGGTACAAATGTTCTGGTGCTTGTCTGAAGGCAGACAGCAGCTGCTTGCACTTTATGCTTCAGAGCTCCCTGTAGGAATATACTGAATCCACACTACATCTGAAACCACACTCTTCGTTTACTTCTTCTTCTTCCTTGTCCTGTTTCCCTCATTCTCTTAGGTTTACCCCTGACCGTGTTCTTAAATTTTTTTTAAATGTTTTATTTATTGCTAGGAGAGAGAGAGAGAGAGAGCGTGAGCAGGGGAGGGTCATAGAGAGAGGGAGTCTCAGACTCTGAAACAGGCTCCAGGCTCTGAGCTGGCAGTCAGCACAGAGCCCGACGCGGGGCTCGAACCCACGAACCACGAGATTATGACCTAAGCGAAAGTCGGACGCTTAACCGACTAAGCCACCCAGGTGCCCCCACCCCCACCGTGTTCTAATGAAACGCTTGCAGGAGAATCTCCACCAGAATCTCTGCAGCTGGAGAGATAGACCAAAGACACTCACACATATGTGAAATGACACATTCAAGATTATCCATTGCTTTATTATTTGTGATAGGAAAAGACTCTTAACAAGCTAAATGCCCATCACTAGTACACTGGTTAAATAAAGTATGGCAACATAGATACTTGAGTACTTACCATGCAGGGGTTAAAAAAGAATGAGGCAGCTAAACTCATAATATTGGTTCTTCTGGGAAAGAAACTGGGGGTTGAGGAACAGGACGAGAAGTAAACATTTCACTGTACTGTTTGTTCCTTTTGAATTTGCAACCATTTGGATGTATTGAATATTTTATAAAGCAAAATTAACGTTAAAAATTAATGTGGACTAAGAAAGGAAATTTGATACTTAAGTGAAAACTCCCAAGTACCTGTAACATTTATTAAATGACTATAAAATAGTAGTAACGAAAACTGTTACTTACTGAGAGACTACTCTGTGGCCTATGTCTTCTCCTTTTATAACTGTATTTCTCAAAGTCAACTACACATCCTGTCACCACACATCTGTCCCCTCTGCTAAGATAACTCTTACCAAGTTTATCAATGACCTCCTTGCCTTTAAATCCAGTGGCTGTTTTTCAATCCTCGTTTTTGTTGTCTCTCAACAGCATTCTGTGACATTATGCCTCCTGGTTTTCTGCCTACGCTATACGCATGTCTTCCTAGCCTCCTTGATCAGTTTGTCTGCTTCTGCCATTGTTAAATGTCCAAGTTTCTCAAGACTCAGACTTAGACTGTCTTTCCATCTTATTTCATGCTCTTTTTTCAGGCATTACAATCCACATCCCTGGCTTCAGTGACCATCTATGGACAGATGCATGCCTGAGTTTATAAAATCCCCGCTGAGCTCCTGTTTTCAGATGCATATTTACTATGTCCTCTTGGGTGTCTCCGTGAATGGCACCACCAGTAACCCAGTTTCTCCTTTCAGGAGACTGGAGATTGTCTTTCCCCTTTAATGCTCATATCCAACCCAATGTAATGTAACTCCCTTCAATAAAACTTTGCAGCAGATTTTCAATTTTTTTTTTAATGTTATTTATTTATTTATTTATTTCTGAAAGAGAGAGGGAGACACAGAATCTGAAGCAGGCTCTAGGCTCTGAGCTGTCAGCACAGAGCCCGATGCAAGGCTCAAACCCATGGCCCCTGAGATCATTCATGACCTGAGCCGAAGTCGGATGCTTAACCAACTGAGCCACCCAGGCACCCCTGCAGTGGATTTTCAACACATTTCAAATAAAATCTAAATTTCTCACTGAAGACTCCAAGGCTACATGATCTGAGCTATGCCTTCCTCTTCAATCTCGTTTCAAAGCATTCTCACTTTGGCTCCCTCAGGGTTCTGTCCTCAACACAGGCTCTTTATTGTCTCGTCTACTTTTGTTGTTGCAAGTTTTTAATCAAGAAACACATGATTCTTCCTGCTTTCATGTGTTTGGCCTTTTCTAAGTGTTCAAGTTTCAGATCAAGTGTCACTTCCTGAAAAATTCTTCTCCAACCGTGCATTTAAAGTGCCTTCATGCTGTTTTATATTTTCTTCTTAGCACTTACCACAATATGTTGTTACACTCATTTATAGATGCATATACACACATACAGTATTTATTTATGAGTTTATTATCCATCTCTAATGCTCACCTCTATCCCAAATGTCCACCCCATCAGGGCAGAGACCTGTCAATCTTATTCACCAGTGTATTCCTTTTATCTAGAAGAATGCCTGGCATATAGGAAGAAATTAATAAACATTTGTTGAAAGACTTTCACGTCACTTTCATGTTTTTGCCCTCTGGTCACATTGGCTTTATTTGAGCTCTTAAAAAAATGCAGTGCAACTTTCTCCCTCAGTACATTAGCATATCCTATTTGCTTTGCCTGTAGAATTCCTTGCCACCATATTTTTAGTTATCAGCTACCTATTTTTCAGGTCTTACTATACATGTCATTTCCTCAGCTTTATTATCCCTGATACTCTATACAAGATGAAGTCAGTGTTTTAGAATCTCCTAATACCTATATTTTTACTTCATGGCACTTATGAAAATTTGTAATTATATTTATTTCTTGGTCTGTTTCCTATAGACTAGAGATCAGCAACCTACAGCCCATGAGGCAAGTCTAGCCACAATCCATTCTGTAAATAGTTTATTGGAACACTGTAATTTATGTATTCATTCATGCATTGCTTGCATGGCTCCTAAAATATTTACATTCTGGGTGCCTGAGTGGCTTGGTCAATAACGCTGCCAACTCTTGATTTCGGCTCAGGTCATGATCTGGCAGTTCTTGAGTTCAAGCCCCACATTGGGCTCTGTGCTGACAGCTCAGAGCCTGGAGCCTTTGGGTACTATGTTTCCCTCTCTCTCTCTGCCCCTCCCTGGTTCACACTCTGTCTCTCAAAAATAACTAAATGTTAAAAAAAATTTTTTTAAAGCAAAAATAAGTAAATAAATAAATAAACCAGCATAGGAATCTTATTTTACTTATCTGCCACATAACTTCATTATTATTTTTTTGTGTTTAGAAAAGAAAGAAGGATTTTTTAAAGAAAAGCAAATAATTTCTACTTCAAAGGAACACTAGGTGAGAGCCAGCACAAGGGTCATCAGTGTGAATGAGACTAATTTGGAGAGATTACTGTAGCCACATTAGTAATTCCAGGGAAGACCAGCAGAAGAACCACCCAGCTGAATACATTGCAATCCTCAGAATTATGAGCAATAAACAGATGCTGTTTTATGTTACTAATTTTGGGGGTGGTTTGTAATGCAACAAGGGTTGCAGGTGTATCTGAGATCACTTGGCTACTTGGGTAAAGGCTCAGAAGTGACATTGTTAATTAGAGTCATCAACATACAGTTTGGTTCTCAGTTCACAGATGTGGAAAATTTTTTTGTTTGTTTGTTTTTATTTATTTCTAGGCGAGAGAGAGAGAGACAGCATGAGCAGGGGAGGGTCAGAGAGAGAGGGAGTCACAGATTGAAATAGGCTCCAGGCTCTGAGCTGGCAGTCAGCACAGAGCCCGACGCGGGGCTCGAACCCATGAACCGTGAGATCACGACCTAAGTGAAAGTCAGACGCTCAACCGACTAAGCCACCCAGGCGCCCCTGGAAATTTAAAATTGTTAATAAATCCAGCATTGATCAGACTCCATGAATACGATGACAACCAAACTCAGAAGAAACTGTTTATAAACCAGGACATCTCTCAGAAAATTTTATAGTAAAAATTATATATTTTTTCATGTCCTCTGTTTAGGTGACTGTGAAGCATTTATATAATCACTTTACTTAGGGGAGAATGGAATTAGAGCAATATGAAGTATATCCTTGATCCAAACTATGAAATTCTTGATCCAAACTGTAATGAGGTAAAGTAAGCCAACTTTACCCTCCAAGAGTCTGTAACTATGGCATAATCAGAGTACATGTGTCCACCATGGTCAATTCCTCTCGACTCTAAACAGTAATTAGATAACTAGTGCCTAAATCTTGCTCTCTTGCTATCATAATTATCTCTTCTAAACTTTGCTTTTACTTCAACATTTCTTTGGACAGTGTAAATTGATATTTTAGCAATGTTGGGTACAGTTACATTCTAGTCCTTTCTTAGTGATTACATCCCAGTCACCTTAATGGATCTTGTGTGTTTCTAGGTATTCTTATTTCATAGGTGTTTCTCATTTGCCCTTGACTTTATTGATACCTTTTTGACTTATGCCATGTATAATTTTCTTTTTAGTAATCAAGTTTGTCATTAAAAAAAAATCTCTTAGGGGCTTTGTATCACACTTAGAAGGTCAAAGTCCTCAGAGATATACCTCTGGCTGTTGGAGAAAAAAACAAAAACAACTTTTAATCCAGGGTCAGCACCACAGAAGTAGGCTAGTTGACCTGGTAACAAAACACATGACTTCAATGTAGATAGTAAGAACCCATGTCAATTATATCTCAGTAAAGCTGGAAGATAGATAGATAGATGAATAGATTGATGAATAAATAGATAGGAAGAGCTCCTGAAGATAATAAAAAAATCAGGAACTTGAACTTGAAGAAAAACAATCTTCCTCACTCCTGATCTGTGAAACAATTTCCTGATTCCTAATAGAGGATTGTCTCACTAGCTTTTGTTTTTGTTTTATTTTCATGAAGTCAGAGAGTTGCTATTCTGTTCTGTGTGATAAGGTTTCAGATACATAGCTGGTATACTTACATGAGAGATGATTGTCAGAAAGGTTTATTTTTACACATAAAGCAAAAGAAAACAGCATAGGAATCTTCTTATTTTACTTATCTGCCACTTATTTTAATTTATTATTGTTTATTTGTGTTTAGACAAGGAAGAAGGATTTTTTTTTTAGAAATGTAAATAATTTCTATTTCAGAGACAATTTAGATAACCATGCATTCTGGGTAACCTGAAATTCTTGTCCTGTTATAATATACACAAATATTTTTTTTGTATATACACAAAACAAACTTAAGTTTATATTCCCTGGCTATGACCCAAATCTATTATCTTTTAACCTAATGGTCTATTATCTCTTGTCATATCAAAGTAAAATTTGACCTGACAGAAAAGCATATAGAAAGAAGAAGAAAGCAGCATTTAGGGTATATTTGCTCATGTTACTATAAATTTGTATAAAGTGACATTCTAGTGACACTTCCTGTATTGTCACATTTATAAATATGTGACCAGAGTCACTGGATGGCTTAGTCGGTTGAGCCTCCAACTTTGATGCAGGTCATGAACTTAAGGTTTGTGAGTTTGAGCCCCACATCGGGCTCTGTGCTGTAAGTGCAGGGCCCGCTTTGGATCTTCTGTCCCTCTCTCTCTCTCTGCTCCTCCCCCACTCGCATGCATACACTCTTTCTCAAAAATAAATAAAAGTATTAAAAAAAAAATACATGACCATACAGTTTGGAAAAGTAATGCTATGTGCTCCTTATATAATTGTTATTATACGATCTTATTCATTCATTCTTAACTGTATTTTTGCAATTAGAATTGATCTCCATAGGACTGCTTTTAGCTTATAATGCTAACTAGTGAAAATCCAGAGCTTGGTTTTTATCAGTGCAAGCCTTTCTAATTAACAAAAGATGTCTTAGAAAGAAATGAAGGATATGCTCCCATTCCCTATAGGACAAAGGAAGAGATATCTTTCTGTGACATAAACCTTGTTTAATATATTTGATTTTATAAAATGTTAAATGGTGGATATTCATAAAAACATTGATTTTTTCTGTACAATATGGAGAGAGTGTAAATATTCATAACTATTTTCAGCATGTTTTATTTCTTGTTACAAATCTGTCCTTGGAAGTATAACTTTTTTCTATATAATGAAACTCTATATTTGTTTTCTAATTGAAGTATAGGTGACATACTATTACATTAGTTTCAGGTGTACAACGTTGTGATTCAAGTTTATACATTATGCTCTGTTATGCTCACAAGTGCAACTACCGTCTGTCACCATACAATGCTATGACCATACTATTGACTCTATTACCTATGATGTACATTTATCCTGTAGCTTATGCATTCCATAATTGGAAGCCTGTACCTCCCCCTCCCCTTCACTCATATTGCCCATCCTCTCCCCATTTCCCCTTTGGAAACCATCAGCTTGTTTTCTGTATTTATGGGTATGTTTTTGCTTTTTGTTTGTTTATTCATTTGATTTCTTATTTAGATTCCATATAAAGTAGAATCATATTAGTGAAATCATATGATATTTGTCTTTTTCTACCTTATTTCATTTAGCATAATACTCTCTAGATTCATCCTTCTTTTCACAAATGGCAAAATCTCATTCCTTTTTTATGGCTGAGTAATATTCTATTATATATATATTCCGCATCTGTTTTTCAATATTTATTTCATTTATTTTGAGAGAGAGAGAGAAGAGAGAGAGAGAGAGCATGTAGCAGGGGAGGGGCAGAGAGGGAAAGAGAGAGAGAGAATCCCAAGCAGCCTCCACTCTGTCAGTGGAGAGCCCACTACAGGGCTTGAGCTCACCAACTGTGAGATCATAACCTGAGCTGAAATCAAGAGTCAGAGGCTTAACCAACTGAGCCACCCAGGTTCCCTTCTTTATCCATTCATCTATGGATGTACATTTGAGTTCCTTCCATATCTTGGCTGTTGTAAATAATGCAGCAAACATGAAGGTACATATGTCTTTTCAAATTTGTGTTTTCATTTGGGGTGGGAGAGTAAATACCCATTAGTGGAATTACTAGATCATGTAGTATTTCTCTTTTTAATATTTTGAAACATTTCCATACTGTTTTCCACAGTTTCCACTGGTTACACCAGTTTACATTCCCACCAACAGCCTGTGAGGGTTCCTTTTTCTCCATATTCTCATCAACATTTATTATTTCTTGTCTTTTTGATTCTAGCCATTCTGACAGGTGTGAGGTAATATCTCCTAGTGGTTTTGATTTGCATTTTCCTGATGATGAGTGAACATCTTCTCAAGTGTTTCTTGGTCATCTATATGCCTTCTTTGGAACAATGTCTATTCATTTTTAATTGCATTATTTGGGTTTTGTTTTTGTTTTTGGTGTTGAGTTGTGTAAGTTTCATTCAACAGTTTGGCCAAGGGTTGGAACTGTGACTGCAGACACTCTTGGAAATAAGTACACATGCTGCATGTACTCTTTCCTTATTCTTCTTTTTCATGCATGCTGGGGAAATAAAGCCTGTGACTTTGCTAGATTTCTTATTTTAATAAAATATCTGTGACTCTTATCTAGTTAAAATTAACAACCAGCAATATGTTAGATATTAACTCCTTATCAGATATATCATTTTCAAATATCTTCCTTGGAAGCATATACTTTTTAAGGTTGTTTAATGCTTATTTATTTTGAGAGAGACAGAGCACCAGCAGGGAAGGGGCAGAGAGAGGGAGACAGAGAATCCAAAGTAGGCTCCAGGCTCTGAGCTGTCAGCACAGAGCCCGACACGGCGCTTGAACCCATAAACTGTGAGATCATGACCTGAGCTGAAGTTGGATGCTTAAGTGACTGAGCCACCCAGGTGCCCAGGAAGTATAATTTTTAAAATAGAGTCTTGTAAAACTATTAAAATTTAGACACTTAATTGCTATGTCCTTAAAAATAGCCTTTAGAGAAATTCTTGTGCTTTGAGAGTCCCAAGAATATACTGTTTTGGAGATTTGTTAGGAGAACTCATTTTNAAAAAAAAAAAAAAAAGAAAGAAAAGAAAAGATATGCCTAGGTGAAGACCAGAAAGAGTAGGCACTGACTTCCAGGTCTTCTCTATATGTGGGTCAGTCTGCAATGCTTTTGACCTTGTTAGCAAATTATAGGAATGTGTACAAGATATCTCTGCTCAGGTAAGCCTATTTAGGTCTCAGGGCACAGAATTCTTACAGGAACCTGGTCATTTCGGTGCATTCCTCCTGTGTGACCACCCACGGTGTAGACCTGAAACCAAGAGGCAGATGCATATGATGCATCTTGATGTATATGTTAAATAAGGCTGAAAATCTGATATATCTTGTTTCAGTGCTTTAGGAGGACAAGGGTTTAGCTCCCAATTTGGCCAAGAGTTGAGACCATGACTCCAGACACTCCAGACGTACAGGGTAAACTTCTTTCAAGCTTAGATTTCTGACTTGTTACTTTACTTGGTAATTTGTTGCCCTGTCAGTAACGTTGCAATTGACACCTCTGCATTTATAAATAGTATAAATTCTTATGCTCTGCAAATCAGAAGATCATTGTTCCTCTTTTCTTTCATGCATGAGGGAAGGAAAAAAGCCCACAACTTGACTAGATTTCTTATCTTAACAAAGTGTGAGTCTATCTAGTTAAAATTAACACCTAGTAAGGGATTCTATAATTTAAAAATATTATATTACAAAGATACTATATACTTGTAAACTATTCATAATACATAGAGCAGTACCATTTTTTTTTTGGTAGTCTAGAATAATGTATTGAAGGTTCCAATAATTGTAATAGAACTTACCCATTTAAAATACACAATTTAGTGGTATATTATTAGAATTGTGCAAAAATCACTAAAATTATTTTTAGAACCTTTTCATCACCCCATAACTCCCATTTCTATCCAAATCTTAAACTCTAGGCAACCACCAATCTGTTTTCTGTCTTTTTGGGTTTATCTATTTCAGACATTTCATATAAATTGAATCACATAATATGCAGTCCTTGGTCACTAGCTTCTTTCACTTAGCATGCTTTCAAGGTTCATCCATGTTATAACATGCATTAGTACTTCATTTCTTCTTATTGCTGAATAATATTCCATTGTATAACTATATCACATTTAATTTATCCATTCATCAGTTGATGGGAATTTGTTTCTACATTTTGGCTATGAGAATAGTGCTACTACGAACATTCATATACAGGGATGCCTGGGTGGCTCAGCTGGTTAAACATCCAACCTCAGCTCAGGTCATGATCTCATAGTTTGTAAGTTCGAGTCCCATGTTGGGCTCTGTGCTGACAGCTCAGAGCCTGGAGCCCAGTTCAGATTCTGTGTCTCCATTTCTCTCTGCCCCTGCTCTGTCTTTCTCTCTAAAAAATAAATAAGCATTAAAAAAATTTTTTTTAAAAACCATTTATGTACAGGTTTATGTTTGAACATACGCTTTCATTTCTCTTGGTTATATAGCTGGGAGTGGAATTGCTGGGTCATATGATAGTTCCATGTTTAACATTTTGAGGAACTTCTAAACTCTTCCTTCCAACATTGCATGAGGGTTTCTATTTTTTCACACCCTCCCTAACACTTGTTATTATTTGTCTTTTCATGACTGCTATACAAAGTGGATTTTTTTTTTCATACTTCCAGGTATAATCTCTGATGAAAATCAATAATTACCATCTTGAGATTGTCCTAAGTTCTGAAAAAGGATAGTGCTCTGAGAGAATAGTTTCTTGTTTATCACTCAATTTTTCTGTTCAGTTTTCAGTTGGGAATGTTACATTATATAATTGTTAATGTAAAATGATTTCTAAATTTATGTATCACCAAGAAGTGGTGAGTTCACCATTACTAGGTGTATTTAAATACATATGGCATGACTAGTTAGCATAGACATTACAAAGGGAGTATGGGTTGGAATAGATTGAGTTTTAGGGACTCAAGGATCACCTCAAGTTTGGTGATTTTTGTAAGACTCAATAGCAAGTTAAACTCACAGCTGAAGTTTAGTACAACATAGGCTACAGAGCAAAAGCAATAGGAAAAAGACATGCATCAGGTGGTGTTTAAAGAGGTCTAACACATCTGAAGCCACACAGGATATGCTTTCTCTACAGAAGCAAATTACAGGGACATAGGTGGAATGTCTCTGCTCAGAGAAGCCCATGCAGGATTCAGAGTATGAGACTTTTATGGAGGACTGGTCACATAGACATCTGCTGTTCTACCAGTGACAGCAACCAAAACTCAGGACCTCAACAATGGAACCAGGTGTATATCATCAAAATGGATTTTCTGTAAAGCAAATTGACGAGCTGGTATAGCTCTGTATATTGCTTTGGGTGTACATAATAAAATAATTAAGTAGTGACATAAAGAACACTCTGAGGACCACATGGCTGCAGGCTGGCCAGTGGTCAACTATAGTTCAAGCCTGCCTTGGAGATGTGAGGACTGAGTGACTAGGCCTGGTGTGTTGCCTTTCCTCATGGATAGTGTCTTAAAGAGAGTTTTCATCATTCTAGGATTTTTATTAACAAGATTCACACATGAAAATTCAATATGCCCAGAGACTGGAGAACAAATTTATTGAGGAGAAAACTTAGATTCCAAAGAAAATAATAAGGAAGTGACTAGAATCAATCACATAAATCAGTTTTAACCTATTTGTTTAGAGATAAGATTGATAAGTAGAACTTAGATATCAATGTTGTGGTATTAATTTTTATTATTTTTAAAGTTTTTGCTTTAATTCCAATTAGTTAACATACAGGATTATATTAGTTTCAAGTATACATGTGGTATTTATTTTTAATTTGAGTTGGAGGTATCAAGTCTATTCTGTCTTCTACAACAGGAAGTCTAATTTCTATCTTGCTATGAGCTGAAATATGACCCAGTAAGGAGCCCAGAAGTTGGGATGCAGGAATAAGAGAAAACAGCATAAAATGAGTTTCAGAAGGGGGAAACAGAAATTATACGTATCAGAAGGTTAAGTTTGGACCAGATAGCAAGGTCACACTGGCCCTTTTAGGAAAGGGAAGTTTAAACAGCTAAGAATAGAACTTCAGGGTAGATGAGGAAGTGAAAATGATTAGTAGAGGAAAAGAGCAGAAGCAGGAAGGGAAATGGGCCCACATGTGTTGCTTTTTATTTCTCTTCCTTTTTCTTCTTTCCTCTTCTCTCTTAACAAATATTTATAAAATATCTATAATATAGGCATGAAGAAAACTTTAAATGTGCCCTGAATGAATGATTTCAAAGTCAACCTGAGTCACGTGTGTCTAGATGTTTTGCTAATGTGCATTAACCTTTTGGTTTGTTGAATTTGCACTGTGGGCTCTTAAAGGAAAGGCCTTTATTGGGAAAACATGGACAGGCATTAGGTTGATTTATAGCTTTGAGGAAGCCTAGATGTTTGGATTCTGACTCTTGGTCAACATAAGGGCAGTGGAATTTATGATGTACTGTTTAAAATCTGAATCTCCCCTGGTAACCCCAAGGTCATTTTCTTTACTAATCGTTTTCAACCAGTCTAACCAGTTATGTCAACTGGCTTGATTATGTGACCAGAGGGACAAAAATCCTGCTGGAAACTTCTGTTCTAGCCTCTCCTAAAGCCAAGATTCCTTGCATGTATCTTGATGGTTCAAACTGGTGATAAAGCCTCTGCCCAACATAATTTTAAGGACCAGGGAGACTTTTTTATTTTGTTGTTGCTTTAAGCTACTAAATTTTTGATGTAATTTCTATGTAGTAATAGATAAATAGATAATTAATCAAGGCATGAGTTGGTTGTTTTGGTATCTGGATGAAATAAAGCTGAATGTGAAGAATAGTACCTTTATTTCTTGCCTCAGAGAACATGTTTACTGTTCCCATCCCCATACTACACACATTATACACATTTTGAGATGGGCGAGAGGTATGTCTTATTTTGTAAGTTGGGAAAAGGGTGATTAGAATACTAGCAAACCACAACACATTCGGCTTGTTGAGAGGGCAGATCGGTTTTATGAGAGGGCAAATAGAAGCTGAGAGACAGAAATTAGTTCTTTTAAAGCTATTCATGCTCATGCACATCATGGAAATTCTTCAGGTTCCCCCAAGGAACATATCCCAGTTTGAAGACTGGAGAGGTGGTGTTGTGCTGTGTTGGGAAATACTCAGAACCAGGAAACAGCGAATGTGATGAAATAAACACTTCTGAGAAGGGATTCCAGTGGGTCACTGTTGCTGACTCTCAAGCTGTAGTCAAATCTAGAAAGGCATCATAAACAAGACTCTGGGCTTGGTTGGGTTTTCTGGGATGATAGGAGATATCTATGCATGGGCTCCATTTCCTTGCCTTTTTTTTTTCTAATTTGTATTTATTTTTCAGAGAGAAAGACAGAGTGCAAGTAAGGGAGGGGTAGCAAGAGAGGGAGACACAGAATCGGAAACAGGTTCTAGGCTCTGCTGTCAGCACAGAGCCTGACACAGGGCTAGAACCCACAAGACAGGAGATCATGACCTTAGCTGAAGTCGGATGCTGAACCGACTGAGCTACCTGGTTGCCTCAGTCATCTCCCTGCCTTTGAAGCTTCTTTTCCTTAAGAGATGGAAGATGGGTGTCAGCTTGCTTGGTTGTTTTTGACAACTTTTCCTCCCCCTGGAATTCTTTTGTTTTATTATGCTTATTAATGTAGATCTTCTAATGGTTTCTTCCTCATACACATTTACCCAACACCAACATAGGACCTCTTGCCCTTCATGGTATGTTTTTCATGGCAACTCTAGATACATTTAGCCAACATAAGACATTTCAAGTTGTGACTCCACAATGGCTGTTTAATGTTTTACTATCACTGCCAGTGCATAATCACATTTTTTAAATCTCTCTTTTTTTAGTTTTATTGAGATATAATTGATGTGTAGCACTACAATATATTAACACCCATCATCTTATAGATACAAAAAAAAGAAGAAAAGAAAAAGGAAAAAAATTGTTTCAAATATACTATACCATTTAAAAAAATCTTTTCAGATCAATTGAAAGCTGACTCTTAATAAGGGTTACAAGCAGAACTCCTTCTCAGTTATCTTTACAGTTCCTGAGATTTTGGTCAACTCTTATAGCTTCAGTTGCCATCTATGCATCTATAACAAAGATGCAGAAAGTGATTCTTCCTAATGAATCAGAATAAGGGACTGGTGTTGAAACGAGACAAAGAACCAAGAAAGAGGGACGTTTTAAAGAGAGTCACCCATTTTGGGGCTAGATTCCACCCTTGGGCTTACCAACACACAGCAGGATGAGCTTTACTCAAACCAGCTTTCCCCCTACCCCCAAATCAGTCTACAGAAGAGGGTTAGGGAGGGGTGGGGAGAGGGAGAGGGAGTCAGAGTTGCCCACAGCCAAGTGGTCCTTGCTTCCTTCACAGAACTGTGTGAGGGTGAAGACTCCAATAGAAATACTGAGAAAGTTTGGGAGGCCTACAATAAGCAGACTGGCATTTCTTCACCAGTTGAACCTCAGAGTTGTAAGGAAGATAGTGAGAGAGCCTTGGAGTTGTCACAGCTCTCAGTGGTTGGCATGGCAGGGATGCACATGTTTCCTTGGGCTTGTAGCAGCCCCAAAACACTTTTGGTCAGGTGAAGGGACCCTAGCAGCAAAAAGCTGGAGGAATGTGTGTAGGGGTAGGCTGAGGTGGAAGAAGTCAAGTGAGAGCCAGATCACATGTCAGTGTAGTGGAGGAAATAATGGAACTGAATCTTACTGACCCAACCCCTACCACCAGCTACTTTCGGTTCTTCAAGCCAAAACTCTAGCAAGAAATGAAGGGTAGGGA
This sequence comes from Crocuta crocuta, assembly GCF_008692635.1. Taxonomy (NCBI): domain Eukaryota; kingdom Metazoa; phylum Chordata; class Mammalia; order Carnivora; family Hyaenidae; genus Crocuta; species Crocuta crocuta. The sequence goes on along the minus strand of NW_027531905.1, from coordinate 1,755,759 downwards.
AGTTTTGAATTACACGTGATTGCATTTTTTAACTAGAATTGACTAAGTTTGCATTACTGAAAGTGAGGAATCCCAATGGAGATCATGGAATCTGTCCATGATGTTGTTACAGTGCTGGAGACCATAACTGCGCAGGTCATCCCTGACGGCAAGGCCCAGGGAAAGACCCGTGGGAAAGGACTGCAAGGCAGTCAGAAGAACTCCTTCTTTCTGTTTACAGTCTGTGTCTTTTACTATCGCTTCCATTATTAGTTTGTTCTGGGGTTATTCTGAAACCAGAATTGCCCAAGGTTCCCCCTCTTCCTCCAAAATGGAATGTACCAAAATATCATGCCCACCCCCTCAATCAGATGTTACCTTATGCTTATTGCAGTAATTGGCAGAATTGGGGACAGTCTGTCATGCATGGGGTCTAAAAGAGACCTGGAACTCATTTTCCTTGTATGGGTCTAATTGCCAATAAGAATACATATTATGCCCTAAACAGAGATAAAACAAGACTTGGAAGTTTTGGAGGACTTTCTTGGAAAAGTGTTAGAGAAATATTTGCCTGCTGTCCCTGGCCTCAAGCCTGTGAGGCAATTTATGGATTGTTCTGGCCAAAGAATGAGACCTGTAAATGCAGAGACCAAATTCTAGTTGACCCACGTAAAACATTTCCACAGGTCCTCTATGATAAATGTTGACATTGTTCTTTCTTAGTAAGGGGTTGTGAAAGTCTATCACCTATAACCGCGGGTACAAGTATATCCTGTTCTTGCATGCCCGCTGAACTTAAACAATTAAACGGCACTTTGTTTTCCTGTATTCTGGCTATATGCTCAGTTATTTTTAGATATCCTGCCATACATAGTAAAGAATATGTAGAACTTTGTTCAGACTACCTGGTTAAATTTTATCGATTTAAGTGGAATTCTCGTACCGTGAAATTACTGTTGCCAAGAACACTTAGAAATGTTAAGTCCCATGACTACTTTCTAAAAATGTAAATTGGTTAAGCATGATCGTTTGTATTTGCTAATTAAACGCTAAGCTGAAAAATAAATTTGAGCAGTCCACCTGTAGAGGCTGGCTCCCTGTCTTCTTCACCGACTCTAAACCTCACCCTTCGTGTCAACCCTGTCTTACAGAGGCAGAACCCCTGCGTTACAGGAAAGGAAAAGGGAATTTAGCAGAACATGATTGAAAGCATTGAACTGAGGAGAAATTTTTTTTCATATAGGCACCCCATTGAATTGAGATTCTAAGTTGGTTACTGGCAGATAACTCTAAAATTTACATTTCTAGCTCCATTTCTATATTTTCAATAGCCTTCTGGGCATCTCCACTGGGATACCACACCAGATTCTGTACAAAGTCCATATGTATTAGTTCGTTAGTAGGGGCTCTGGAGCCAGACTTGACTGGGTTCATTCCTGGCTCTAAACTTTGCTAGCTCTGTAACCCTGGGTAAGTTATTTAATCTCTCTGTGCCTCAGTTTCTTCATTTATGAAATGTGGATAATAATATATTCCTTTTAGGATTGTTATAAGGATTAAATTATTTATATTGACTGGCACTTGTTAGAACAAAGCAAATAAATAGTAGAGCAAGGATTTCAACACAGTTTTATTAGATTCCAGAGTCCATGCTGTCAATCTCTGAGATCTACTCATAATTACATCTGAAGTGACAATGTTTGACCTCTATGACTGTAAAATATATTAGTAAAATTCATTTCAATTAACTTCAGCTCTTTCATCTTTTTTTAATGTGATTACTAGAAAATTGAAAAATGCACATGTGGCTCACGTTCTATTTCTGCTGGACAGTGCTGCTCAGAACCTTATCATTATCTGAAATTTTCTTGCCTTCAAAATCTCAAACATCTCACCAAATATAATCTCTTTCCTTGCATTTTTCCTAAAATGGTCTCAGCTCCTCAATTTATGCACAGAGACACCCAATCCATTGATTTACTCAGTAAACTCCTATTCATCCTTTAGGGGCAAATCAGTTATCACTTCCTCAGAGAAGTCTTCCTTGACTTCTTGGATTAGGTTACAGGCCCTATTATAGCATTCCTTAAACATCATATACTCAGTTCTTTCTGTCTTATTCCTTGTTATAGTTGCAATTTTCTGTTTATTTGTGCAATTATTTGATTATTGTCTGGGTACTCCACTAGAATGTAAAATCCCTAAGGGAGTGAACTGTATGGTTGGACCCAACAGAAATCCTTCACTGTCTACCATAGCAGTTAGCCCATGCTAAACATTCAAACAGATAAGTATTCAGTTCATAAACACTCTTAATAACTTCCAAACTCACAGGGCTCTAGACTTTACTGACAGTAATGCTCTATATTTTGTCCCTGTTCATCAGTCCTCTCCTAAATGTACTGACACCTGCCCAGATTAGATGCCATGATTAATTACTGCAGTGGTTTCTTGCAAGTATCAAACTCCTTTTATTGAATCTTACTAGCTCTAACTCTAGATAAACCTGATGCTCTGCTTTCTCTCTTTTTATATCTGGGTAGCCTTTTTCCAAACCCTGGTGGAGAAAATTAAACCAGTTATGTTGGCACCACTCTAAATTCATAAACTCTAAACTTGACTGTTTGGCAAACCAAAAAGGCCTTCATGCTTCCTGGCAATTCTACTTTATCTTGATGTAGAATTTTTATCCCATTGTTGTTTAAATTTTTTTTTAATTGTGAAATTTCATTCATATAAAACTTTATAACATATACATAATAATAAAAAGCACCATATATCCACCATTCTGTTTAAGAAATAGAATAGTACCAGTATCTTTAACTAAGCATGACTTTCACCTTTTCTTTTAAGAGTGGAAGGGTGTGCTGAATGGTCACGATACAGTGACAAGAGGCATAAACTAGTACACTCCCAGGCAAATCAGGACACGTGGTCACCACAGGAACCTTCCTGTGTGCCTCACTCTAATTGTATACTCCTCTACTCTGAATTTCATATTATCTTATTTTTGCTTCTTTATAGTATATATGTATTCCTAAACAAGGTTGTTTCATTTTATCTGTTTTTAAACATAAGTTGAATCATACCACATGAATTATTCTGGTATTTGTTTCTCTTATATAACAGTGTTTTTGAGGTTTATCCATGTGATGTAAATATCTGTAGTTCATTCAGATTCTTCTGCTTTATTCCATTGATGAGTACCAAAATTTACCAATTCTGTGGTTGATTGACATAAATCAGTTTTCAGTTGATTGACATAAAGTAGTTTTTAGTTGGGGGCTATTACAAACAGGGTTGTTAAGAATATTCTTGGATTGTGTCCTGATGCTCATATGCCAAACTATGGATTATGACCTAGGACTTTAGGTTATGTGCATGTTCAACTTCATTCTGTAATGCAAAACTGTTTTACAAAGTGGTTGTACCAATTCCCACCAGCATTGTGTGAATGTTTTTATTCCACATCCTCACTGACACTTGGTATCATCAGATTAAAATGTTTTTGCAAATCCAGTGCCTAGGAAATATCATCTCATTGTGTTTTTAATTTGCATTCCTTCATTCCTAAACAGATTGAACATTTTTTTCTTAAGTTTATGGTTCCTATTTTGTGAAATGCTTTCTGCCCATTTTTCTATGTATTTGTTTTTCTTTTTTATTTATAGAAATTCTTTATGTATTCTGGATATTAGTCCTTTCAGTTGCATGATTGCAGGTATTTTCCTTTTCCTTACACATTATCTTTCACTTTATAATGTCTTTGATAAATAGATGTTCTGAATTCTAATGCGATTCAATTAATCAATCTTTTGTTGAATGTTTTTTATGTGTTGTTTAACAAACACTTGCTTACTTTAAATTCTTAAAATATTTTATTTTGTCCTCCAAAAGTTTTATAGTTTTGTCTTTTATATTTAAGACTATAATTTGCTTAGAATTCTTTTTTGTCTTAGCACCCTTTACTCAAGAGCCATGCTTTCTTCACTGATTTTCAGTGCTCTTCTTTCATAAGTAACGATTCTGTATATGCAAGGGACTTTTTTCTGGGCTCTTATTTTTATTTCATTGATCCATATTATTATTTTTTTTAATTTAATGTTTGTTTTTGAGAGAGGGAGAGAGAGACAGACGAGTGGGGAAGGGACAGAGAATGGGAGACAGAATCCAAAGCAAACTCCAGAGCCTGATCTGTTATCACAGAGCCCGATGCAAGGCTTAAAATCACTGACAGCGATCCAAAATCAGATGCTTAACTGGCTGAGCTACCCAGGCGGCCCTCTACTGATCCATTTAAAAAAAAAAAAAATCTCAAAGCTAATATGCATTTTTTTAAAAGACACAGTATTTGACTATGGTTGGCTCTTTGTTCTTCAATAATACCTTTAGAATCAGTTTGTCAAGTAATAAATTAATCTTAGGGAGTTTAGAGATATTGATGTTTCTTATACAAAAGCATGATATATCACTACTGTTCAGGTTTTCTTTACTGTATAATTTTCTCCCAAAAAGGTTTATACACTGTTAAATTTATTCTTTTTTTTTTTAATGTTTATTTATTTGTGAGAGAGAGACAGAGTGCAAGTGAGGGAAGGGCAGAAAGAGAGGGAGACACAGAATCTGAAGCAGGTTCCAGGCTCCAAGCTGTCAGCACAGAGCCCAATGTGGGGCTCAAACTCACAAATTGTGATGTCATTACCTGAGCCAAAGTCAGACGCTTAGCCTACTGAGCTACCCAGGTGCCCCAAAATTTATTCTTAAGCACTTGAAATTTTTATAAAATGTATCTTTTTTGGGTATTTCCCCCAACTTTTTGTTATGAAAAACTTTCAAACACACAAGAAAATTAAAATAATATAATGAATATCTATATGTCCTTCACCTAGATTCAGTCACTGATAATTTTATCATATTTAATGTCTGTGTGTATAATGTTTTGTTGTGCCATTTCCACAAACTTTGCAAGTGGTGGAGTCATCATTTAAAACTGGGAAATCTAATTTTACGGTCACATCAAGACATTCCAAGCTAATTTTGTATTTTCTAAGTATTCATAGTTGCCTATTTCTTTCCCTCTGTTTTGTCTTGACCAAACTGTAGTAAGGCTTCTATTTTCCCTGTAGGCCTCTGCACTCTGCTTGCCCCAAGCTTCAGCAAACATATACATGAAAAAAAAAAAAAAAGAACATGCACCCCCTTATTAGCTTCTCCTGAAAGTTGGCTGAGCATAGCTAGACCCTTTTCCTGTCAGACCCCTCTTGCTATCCAGTTTCTCCATAAAAGATTCTGCTCATCTCTGCTTCTCTTCTTTTACTCTATAAAAGAAAAATCATTTTCTGTTTGATTTTTAGATGCTTGCAGATTTCTGAGATAAGAATGTTCTCCCTACTACAATATTCTTTATTTCTTTTTCTTTCTTTTTTTTTTATTTCTAGCGGGGGGGGGGAGAGAGAGAGAGAGAGAGAGGGAGACAGCGTGAGCAGGGGAGGGTCAGAGAGAGAGGGAGACACAGACTCTGAAACAGGCTCCAGGCTCTGAGCTGGCAGTCAGCACAGAGCCCGACGCGGGGCTTGAACCCACGAACCGCGAGATCATGACCTAAGCGAAAGTCGGACGCTTAACCGACTAAGCCACCCAGGTGCCCCTACAATATTCTTTATTTCTAATTAAAGTCTCCTGCTACCTAAGTCTGGGTTTGTTTTTGTTTGACATTTCTGTGCCTCAGACCTGGAGTCTGCCATTTTTTCCACTTAAAAGGAAAGTATTCCTTTTAGTGTATACTTTTTATTGTCTCTGTGTGTGTTTAGGCTTTTTAAATCTAACCATTTGAAAGTAGGTTGTAGACACCATGACATTTCACCTGTAAATATCTCAACAGGCACCTCTGAGGAATAAGGAGGTATTATTCCTAATACTATACCAATTTAACTATAATTCTATAATATCATCTGACATTTATTCCATATCCAAATTTCCCCAAGCATCAACATGGCCTTTTATTGCTAGTTTTTGTTTGTTTGTTTTTTGATTGTTTTCCTCTTCTACTGAAAACCCAGTCAAGATTCATGCATTATATTTGGTTGTATGGTCTTTTGGTTCACTTTCAGTTTAGAATATTTGTCCTACCTTCTTTCTTTGTTCTTTATGACACTGGCTTTTGAAAACTATACATAACTATTTTGCATATATCATAGGACAAAGTAAATTAGAAAATATATCAAGAGTAAGCCATAAGAGAAATAAAATACAAAAATATAAGAAATAAGAGACAAAAAGAAAAGAAAAAAGCCCAGCAATGTTAAATTTGAACTGGCAGTATCAATAGCAACTCATGATTTCACAACTGTACCACTTGCTAATTTTCTTCACTAAAGTAGCCCAGAAGCAATGACACTCCAGTAGCATTGAGCACTCTGAGTGCCCAGATTATAATTTCTAAATACTATCCCCCCCAAAAGGAATCATTGGCTTTTAATTGAAAAAATGGGTGATTCCAGATCTGATGCAGTGAAGTAAAATGTAAGCATAAAATATCTTGTTATGACCCTGAGATTAGATTTCTTAGTTTTAAATTATGGCTCTTCTACTTGTTAAGTTTTGTGAAAAATAGTCAAAAACAAAAACAAAAACTCATTAACTTCTTTGTGTTTCAATATCTTAATCTGTAAAGTAGGAGATAATAATAATATTTCATAGAGTTTTTGCAAAGGACTGAATGACAATACTTGTAAAGTTATAGTAATGGTAAATGGAATAAGTACTCAAAAGGTATTAGGTATTATTGTCGTTATGTTCATTAACACCATTCAGACTTCCTATTGTTATTATATTAAAACCCAAAATCTGGGGAACTTGGGTGGCTCAGTTGGTTAAGTGTCTGACTTCGGCTCCGGTCATGATTCTGTGGCTCCATGAGCTCCAGCTCTACGTTGGACTCTCTGCTGTCAATGTGGATCCTGGTTCGGACGCTCCCCCTGCACTTCCCCTGCTTGTGTGCATACTCTCTCCCTCTCAAAAATAAATCAACAACAACAAAAAATTTTTTTAATAATATAAACCAAAATATTTTTATTTTTTAAAATTATTTTTAAAGTTTATTTATTTTGGGAGAGATAGAGACAGCATGAGCAGAGGAGGGATAGCGAGAGAGGGAGACAGAGAATCCCCAGCAGGCTCCACACTGTCAGTGCAGAGCCCAATGCGGGACCATAAGAATGAAACCATGAAACCATAAGATCATGACCTGAGCTGAAACCAAGAGTTGGATGCTCAACCAACTGAGCCACCGAGGCACCCCTAAACCAAAATCATTAGTAAGGCCTGCAAGACCCTGCCTTATCTCTCCCTTCGTACCTCATTATGTGTGCACTGCATACCATTCTTCCCTTTGCTTTCAAAATATGAACCACATTTTTGAATGTGCCACATTTTCATCCACTTCAGAGACTTGGTTCATAATGTTCTCTCTTCTTGAAATGTTTTTCCTTGTCTTTTACATGGACCCCTCAACTCAGCACAAATATAACTTCCCTAAGGATCCTTTCAAAGAAGCCTCGTTGTTATATGATTTCCACAGCATGCTATACTTCTTAGTAGCACTTTATCAGTTATATGATAGACTAGATTATGTTGCAGAAAAAATAATCCCCAAATCTCTGTAGCTGAAAACAATAGAGGTTTTGCTTTCTAATCACATGTCCTCCAAGGTTCTTCAAAAGATTTTGTTCATCTTAGACACTTAGTCATTTAGTACTGACAAAGTACTTGCTGTCTGAAACATTGGCAGTTGCCATGTTAGGGAGGAAAAGTCCTTAGTTTCTCACATTGGGCACCTAAATACTTATCCTGGCCGTGACACATGTCACTTTTTTCAAAAATTGAAGTGAAATTCACGTAAAATAACCATTTTAAAATGAACAATTCAGTTGCATTTAACTCATTCACAGTGTTGTACAACCACAAACTCTATCTAGTTCCAAAACATTTTCATCACTCCAAAATAAAACCCTGTACCCATTAATGTACCCATTAAGTAGTTACTCTGCATTCCTCCTACCTTCTAGTCCCTGGCAACCACCAATCTGCTTTCTGTCTCTATGGATTTACCTATTTTGGATATTTCATAGAAATAAAATCATGCAATATGTGACATTTTGTGTCTGGCTTCTTATACTTAGCATGTTTTCAGGATTCATTCAGATTATAGATTGTAATAGTAATTCATTTCTTTTTATGGCTGAGTAATGTCTCATTGTATGTGTTTACCACAATTTTTTAATCCATTCATCTGTTGATGACTATTTGGATTGGATATTTTGGCTATTGTAAGTAATGCTGTTATGAACATTAGTGTCTAAATATTTGTTTAAATCTGTCTTCAATTCTATTGAGTATATATATATAGGAGTAGAATTTCTGGATCAAATGATAATCCTATGTTCAACTATTTCAGGAACTGCTAACTACTTTTCACATGGCTGAACTATTATTTTACATTCCCACCAACAATAAATGAGGGTTACAATTTCTCCACATCCTCACCACCTCTTGTTATTTTTCTTTTTTCTTTCTTTCTTTTTAAATTATAGCCATCCTAGTGGGTATGGTATGATATCTTTTTGTGGTTTTGATTAGCGTTTCCCTAATGACTTCTGATGTTGAACATTCTTCTCTGTGCTTGCCACTGGCAATTTGCTATATCTTTTTAGGAGAAATGTCTATTCAATTCCTTTGCCCACTTTTAAGTTGTATTGTTTGTCTTCTTGTAGTTGAGTTGTAAGAGTTATTTATATGTTCTGGGAATAAGACCCTTATGATTGGCAAATATTTTCTCTCATTCGATGAGTTGTCTTTTCACATTCTTCAATAATGTCCTTTGCCGCACAAAAGTTTTTTTACTTTTAATGAAATCCAATTTATCTAATTTTTCTTTTCTTGTTTGGGCTTTTTGTTTCATATCTAAGAATCCACTGACGAATTTGAGATCATGAAGATTTATCCCTGTTTTCTTCTAAGTTTTATAGATTTAACTCATATTTAGGTCATTGATCCAATTTAAGTTAAGTTTTATATATGGTATGTAGTAGGGGTCCAGCTTCATTCTTTCGCAAATGGATATCCAGTTGTCCCAGAACCATTTGTTGAAGAGACTATTGTTTCCCTATTGAATGGTTTTGGCACCCTTGTTTAAAATCAATTGGCCATAAATGCATGGGTTATTTCTGGATTCTCAATTCTATTCCATTGGTCAATATGTCTATCTTTATGACAGTATCACATCTTTTTGATTACTGTATCTCTGTGTAGTAAGTTTTTAAATGGGGAAACATGAATCCCCCAACTTTGTTCTTTCTCAATACTGTGTTAACTCTCCACAACCCCTTGCAATTCCATATAAATTTTAGGATTGGCTTTAACACATCTGCAAAAATTAGACATATGTCACTTTTGTTCATAACTTATTGGTCAGAACTATTAACTTTAGTCTAACCCAACTCCAATTTAATCCTATGTGTCAGAAGAAGAGGAAAATCATATATTAGTGAGCAGCACCAATAACTATGAACCTTACTGTTTTTAAATCAAGAAAGTCACCTTGTCACTTTAGGAGGGGACCAACACCCCATTTATTTAAATACACTCATATGTTAACTCTTTTCTGATTCTTCTTTTCCTAACCTCTTCTTGCTAAGTCAGACAGTATGAAAGGTGTGAGATTTTAGGCTGCTTGCAAGCTAACAAACTTGCCATAGGTTTTTATATAGACAGTGGCAGAAAACAGGAAACCTGTGTCAGACACAAAAACTGTGTACTCACAGCAAAGGCAGCTACCAGGGTAACACCATAGCTCAGTTCCCTGAACCCAGTCCTTGTGGGGTGACACAGAGAGAGCCAAATGGTACTTATACATGCCTTTTGGGTGCAGTAAAGAAGATGAAGTCCAAGTTTCAGAGACTCTGATCTTACACAGTGCTGCTGGGAAATCCACCCATCCCACCTTCTAGAGAAAGACCTTATTTTATTATCCTGGAATGTAAGTAAATGTTCCAGGGGAAAGATATCTGTAAATTTCACAGAGGGAGTTACCATTTTGATCTTTACTTATCTAGGAATGCACATACATTTGCTCCAGGGGGAGTCCCTGTCTCTATCTTTTCAGGGCTTCCTGGCTGTACAAGCATTCCTGGACAGATAGTCCTGGAGCACATGGGCTAAACATGTAGGAGTGCTGCAGATTATGGAATATTGTCTTTTAACATCTCTTAAATTCCCTGCTTCAAAGTTCTGCTTTTGAACATTCCATTGTACTTGCCTTAAAAAAATCCCATCCTTTCCAATTATTTTAATTGGAAAGACTCCTAAAGTAAGTGCTACTAATTTCCTCAATATCAAAACACTGTGGGCAACAAACTTAAAGTGTTTGATCACAATATTTTGGCAAAAAGCACAATGATAAATGGTGTATGGGACAATATTCTTGAGCTAAAAGAGGAGATAGGAAAACTCCAAGCCAAGTTCATTTTATTTATTTATTTATTTATTTAGAGACAGAGCGCAAGCAGAGGAGGGGCAGAGAGAGAGGGAGACACAGAGTCTGAAGCAGGCTCCAGGCTCAGAGCTGTCAGCACAGAGCCTGACGTGGGGTTCAAACTCACAAACTGTGAGATCTTGACCCGAACTCAAGTTGTATGCTCAACCAACTGAGCCACCTAAGCACCCCCAATCCAAGTTTATTTTAAAAATAGTCTATTATAGGGATGCCTGGTGGCTTAGTTCATTGAGCGTCCAGCTCTTGATTTCGGCTCAGGTCATGATCTTGTGGTTCTTGAGTTCAGGCCCCACGTCAGGCTCTGTGCTGACAATGCAGAGCCTCCTTGGGATTCTCTCTCCCTCTCTTTCTGCCCCTCTCCACCTTTTTCTCTCTTTCTCAAAATAAATAAACTTAATAAAATGTTTTTTTAAAATAGCTTATTATATTAGATATTAGGAACTTGTTTTGAATATTACCATTTTTATTAAAAAGAAAGAATACATATGCAATTTCTTGTGCATAGATATCAATGTAATTTTTGTATTTTGTACCATATGAATATACTATTTTTTAATTTTAATTTTAAATATATCCTGTCAAGCATCTGTGCTAAAATAATTCAGGATAGAGATAGGGTAGTTTTCATATTGTTGAATGGTTTCTTTTTATCCATGTCTTTTCATTTCCTTTTCTTGAACCCAAGATGACAGTAGTGAGGATACAAGTGTGAAAAGGATATTTTTGAAATATCCTGGTGATGTCTTCAAAATTCTGAAGGAATTAATTTCCAACATAAAATTCTCTACCTAGCTAAGTGAATAATCCATTGTGAAGGCAGAATAAAATAATTTTCATTAATTGCACCAGATAGTGCTACAAATTAGTTAAAACTTTATTTTTGGGTTCAAAATGACACTCACTACTTCACGCTTACTAGGTTGGCTATGATAAAAAAAAAAAAAAAACAACACCCTGAAAATAACAAGTGTTGGTGAAACTGTGGAGAAATTACTATTGAATACTGATGGACAGGTAAAATAGTGCAGGCAATACAAAAACAGTCTGGCAGTTCCTGTAACAGCTAAAGATAGAATTACCATATGACTCAGCAGTTCTGCTAAAAAGCCTATTCCCAAAGGAACTGAAAGCAGGGACTTAAACAGATACTTGTAAGCTGATTTTCACTGCAGCATTATTTACATTAGCCAAAAGGTAGAAATAATCCAAATGTCTATCAACAGATGAATAGACAAGCAAAATATGGTATATACATGCAGTTGAATATTTTTTTAGCCATAAAAAAGGAATAGTGTTTTGACACATGCTACAAAATGGATGAACCTTGAAAACATTATGACAAATAAAATAAGCCAACCATAAAAAGATATATAGGATTCCAGTTACATGAAATATGTAGAGTGGGCAGTCATAGGGACAGAAAGTAGAATAGAAGTTACCAGAGGCTGAAGGGATGGGGATGAAGAGTTGCCACTCAATTGTTATAGTTCCGTTTGAAGTGATGAAAAGGTTATGGAAATAGATAGTGGTAACCAAAGAACATTTTGAATGTGATTGATGCCATGAATTGTATACTTAAAAATGATTAAAATAACAAATTTTATATTATATATATAAACTAAAAATTTTTTAAAAATTAGTAATATAATATTCCAAAAGCAATTGAATTGTATAAATAGGTGAATTATATTGGACACAAATTATCTCCAATAAAGTTGCCTTTAAAAAAAAAAGGGCATTCATAATTCTAGCTTTGCTGAAAAAGAGACAGCTCTGTATATGCTAGTAAGAACAATCTGCACATAGGATAAGGTTGACATACCATTATTATTTTTTTATCTATACATTTTGGGGAGAGTGCAAGCAAGGGAGAGGCAGAGAGAGGGGGACAGAGGATCTGAAGTGGGTTCTGAACTGACAGAATGGCAGTAGCAAGCCCAATGTGGGGCTCAGACTTATGAACTGTAAGATCATGACCTGAGCTAAAGGTGGACACTAAACTGATTGAGCCACCCAGGCTCCCCGACGTATCATTATTTAATAAATGCATGTAAGCTAGCCTATCTTGAAATAAAAAAAAAGAAAAGGAAGGAAAAGAAAAGAAAAGAAAGGAAATACAAAACTAGAAATTGAGGACAGAGCTGTTGTTCCTCAGGTCAGTTGTCAAATCTTCTAACACACTACTAAAAAACCCTGTTAATCAGGCAAAATTTTGTTAGGTTAATTGCAGTAAGGAAGAAAACCACTTTGATAGGGTCTTAGTAACGCTTCAGAAGAGTGAAGTGAGAGGACGATATTTATAGGGCTTTAGAGCCTTGTGTTCAAGTGGCTTAGATGGATCTCTCAATATTGGGATTGGACAGTTTGTGATACAAAAGTAGAGGACTGGTGGACATAGTGAGATGAGGATCTCAGAGTGAGTCATGATAAGTAAACTATTACTTGATAGGTAAATTTATGGTTCAGGTAGTTGATCTATTGTTCTAATAGAAAAGCCATGTGCCTACATGAACAAATTGCTTACCTAGATAAAATTAGATTTGCAAAACTTTCCCCAAATGGATAGTGAAGTTATTGATTTATCATCCTGTCTTTCTGGATAAGATTTCCTGAGGAAAATATTTTAGTTCTCTGTCTTAATACTTAAATTGTGTTGATGCAGGTGGTTTTGACTCAGGAAAAGTGAACAATCCTTACAGAGAGAAGCCAAAGCACTCATTGTACCCTATTGGTTTCTTAGGTTAGATCAGTGATTGGCAAACTACAGTCTGTGAACCAAATCTGGTCCATTGCCTATTTTACCCATAAGCTAATAAGGTTTTTACATTTTTTAAATAGTTGAAAAAAATTAAAAGAATAATATCTGTGACACATGAAAATTAAAACAAAATCATATTTCAATGTCCATATATAGTTTATTAGGATAATGCCACACTAATTCATATTGTCTATTTGTCTATGGCTGCTTTCATGCTACAAGGACAGAGCTGAGCAGTTGCCGCAGAGACTATATGGCCTCCCAAAATACCTATTTTCTATCTATCTATCTATCTATCTATCTATCTATCTATCTATCTATCTATCATTTATGTTTATTTATTTTGTGAGAGAGAAAGTGCAAGCAGGGCAGGGGCAGAGAGAGAAGGAGAGAGAGAATCCCAAGCAGACTGCACACTGTCAGCAAAGAGCCTGATGTGGGTCTCGAACTTACAGAATCAGGAGATCATGACAGAGCCAAAATCAGGAGTTGGGTGTTTAACTAACTGAGCCATCCAGGCGCCCCCTATCTAGCTCTTTATAAAAAATTAAAAAAAAAAAAAGCTTACTGACCTCTTCCTGCATGGGAAAACATTAATTACCAAAGGGTGACCAAGCTATTTGAGAACAAAAAGAAGAGGACAGTGTACAGGTTGAAAAAAAAAAAAAGAAGAAGAAGAAGAATGAGAGAATTCTTCTGTGACTGGATTACTAAATCAAAGAAAATTGGACCAAATATATTCTATTCATATATGAGCACAAAACTGACAGCAAGATACCTTAAAGAAAAATATTTTCTCAAATACAGAAGCTAACAGAGCAAACTAAAATCAAATCCTGAATGTCTTCATATTTGAAACACAAGGCACTTACATTTCAGCAATTGTCTGCATTGTTCAGCAGAAACACAACAAATGTGAGCATGTGTTTCTGATGGAGAAGGACAATTGATAGAAATATTTTCTAATTGTTCTTCACAGCATACACATACATACCCACCTGCACAAACTCCCACTAACCAAAATTATGCTCACTCCCCAAATCAAGATTAAAACACTAATAACAAGGGTGTCCATGTGGGAATGGAGAAAAGAGAGAAAAGAAAAGAAAAACATGAAATAATGCTGCAAACCACATCTACAGTTTGTATTTAAACAAATAAATGAAGATCCTGGGAGTAAACACAAAATGCAAACTTAATTGAAAGAAAAATGATGAATCAATAGCATTATTAGTATACAAAAATACTCATATTACATAAGTATTAGTGGATGATCTTCTCTGCTTCTCTACAACTTTGGAACTAGAGCTGGATTGTTAAATATACTCCATATGAGTGCCAAAACCAGTAAGACTTTACTGTCAACATTTGATGTCACATCAGAAATTTCTAGGGCATTTAGACTGAGAGGCTGAATATACAAACAGACAATAGCCAGACTGTACATAAAAACAGAACTCTGATTCACAATCTGCAGCGACTAGCATAGGAAATTAACCCATTATGTACACTAACCAATCCAGGAAGTCAACCAACTGTCTGTGGTCAGACTTATAGGAAGTCAAACCACCATCTCTAGCAAACAGTCCAGGAAGCCAAACGATTACACAATAAGCCCTGTAATAATCAGCTGCAAATGTCTAGGACTTGATTAATACCTGATAGCTTTTCTAACTTTTGCCCCGCCCACTCTCCTTCCCCGATTTCAGTGTAGGGCCAAATAGAGAAAGCCAAATCACATAACCAATCACATAGGATATTCCACTGCCTGCTAGTCCACCTACTGCTTCCCCACACCAACACCATCCAATCAAGCCACACCCAAAGCCTTCCCTTTTTCTCCACTATGAAGCTTTCTTACTCTTCTGCCTGACTGAACTGCTGCCAAGCACAAGGGATGGTGATTCTTTTGCTGTAGCAAGCTCAGAATATAGCCTTCCTTGTTCTCACTTGGGTAGTTTTCATTTGTTTCTGCAAGACCATTATTATCTTCATCAGAAATGTCTTCTAGTTTTTATCCTTTGCTATTCAACACTTGCTGTGCGAAAGACTGTTTGGCTAACAACCTAGGATATGTAACATTGTCAGTGCCCAGCTGCCTTCATATTCTAGGGAGCATTCCTGAAACTGCTTTGGCCTTTGCATGGTAAGTAATTATATGAAGATTTTAGAGAGGAAAGGCTGGGTCATGGTACTCCCCCTTCATCTTTAATTAGGATTATTTCTTCTACCCTAGTAATATTATTTTCCACTATTTTTTAAAAAAGAAACTTCTGAGGCTTTTTGTCCTCCGCTATTATTATTCTATACATCACCTTTCTGCAGTGTAAGGTGTAGCCCTGTGTCCATTCCAGATGTGACCTTGAAGTCTGGCCACCTTTTTTTGATTCATGTTATTGTTCAATCTGAAGCAAGAGGCTCTGTCAGCACAAGCAGGTGGCAATAGCAAAATGGGTGCTTTGGTGAAGATAGAGAATGGAGGCAATTAGTTTTAAGAAAATGAATTTCCAGGGGCACCCAGGTGGCTCAGTCGGTTAAGCGTCTGACTTCGGCTCAGGTCATGATGTCATCGCCACTCATGAGTTCAAGCCCTTTGTCGGTCGGGTTCTATGCTGACAGCTCAGGACCTGGAGCCTGCTTCCAATTGTGTGTGTCTCTCTCTCTCTGCCCCTCTCCCACTCACGCTCTGTCTCTTTCTCTCAAAAATAAACATTAAAAAAATTATATGAAAAAAAGAAAATGACTTTCCAGATCTTCTACTTTTCTATATACTTTTTCTTAAATGAGATCTGCCTAAGAATTCAGCTGTATAGTCAAGACATCATGCTGGTTTTCAGATTTTATATAGCCTTTCCAGCTCTCCTTTTGCATCCACTCTCTTATATGAACTCACTATGGTGAATTGCTTGGAGGAGAAGAAGACTCCAGGGCCTCAGGATGGATATACTTTGAAACACACTGTCAGCTACTGAGGAAGTGAGTGACTCAAATGATATAGTAACACATCCTTTGCAAGTCCAATGGTTCTCAGTTCTTTGTTTTCAGCAAAGTTGAAGGAAGATCTAAAGAAGATGACAGCCAAAATTACATTGAAAATGAACGTTTGATGATTGATAACTATATAACCTGGGGCATATATCTGAGAAAAAGTTCATATAATTGAATAACATCACTATAATAAAAGCCCTTCCATTCCCATCTAATTTTTTATTCTATAAGGTATCAAATAAAAAGAAACCCAGACCATAAAGGAGATTTTTTTTTTCCAAAAAGAGTATTGTGTTAGGGGGAGGAAGATACTCCAAAAAAAGAGAACAGTTCATTGTAGTAAACAAGGTCAGAAGGAACAGGGTGCCGGGGAATGATTGGCAGAGGGCATTCTGAGCAGTTGGAATGATTGGAAAGTTTTTCTATGTGGTAAGCCACTTCTGTGAGGGCCATTAAAGAGGTTGTTCACATTGTAGTGCTCATTTAAGCTGAAGGATAGGCCAAAGTTCAGGAGCCTGGAGGAAGGAGAGAAGCCTAATGAAAGTTTGGTCAAGTCAGATTAGTGGCATTTTGTTCACATTGGTCCACACAAACAGGTCAGTTAATCACTTATAAGACAGAGAATGGGAATTTGAACAAATGCCTGGCTTTGTCATAGGTAGACAGGGTCATCAATGAGTCTTATCTAAGTCATAAGGGACAGGGTGCCTTTTGGCAGTATGCCACTGCTTGAAACCCGAAAGAGGGGGGGGATTTTTAAACTACAGCTGTTTTCTAGGACAAGACTCAGGTAAAAGTTCAACATTGCTAAAGGTTCACACGGAATTGATGCTGAACCCTAAGCCATTTTCTTACTAGGTCATAATCATCCATGGATACATAAACTAAAAAAACAAAACAAAACAAAAGAACATCCATCTCACTAATACATTCCCAATAAAATTATATTTAACTCAGTTATTGGTGAGTATTAGGTTCAGGACTGATCCAAAGACTTTCTGGATTCAGTTTGTTTCCATATTATAAAAGCTTATTCCATGAAAACTACTCCATTCTGCAATATCCTCAGTTAAATTGGTGGCATCCTGATAGTTTTTTTAAAATTTTTTAATGTTTTATTTATTTCTAGGAGGGAGAGAGAGAGAGAGAGAGAGACAGCGTGAGCAGGGGAGAGTCAGATAGGGAGGGAGTCACAGACTCCGAAACAAGCTCCAGGCTCCAAGCTGGCAGTCAGCACAGAGCCTGACGCGGGGCTCGAACCCATGAACTAAGAGATCATGACCTGAGCCGAAGTCGGTCGCCCAACCGACTAAGCCACCCAGGTGCCCTCCTGATAGTTTTATCTAAGGATCCGAGATAGCAGCTGCTGTTTTGTTTTTGTTTTCCAGACAAAATAGCCCAATTTCTTCATGGTGCAATGCTGGGCTTCTGTCATGAATTGTACACCTCCACTGGGACCTTGATTAGTTTGATGAGTGAGGAATCTCAGTGGGGTGGCAAAGCAAATATTTAGGATAAGGAAGCAGTAAGAATCAGGCTTTGTTTCTTTGAGTTCTTGGCTCTTCTTTTTCCTTCTCTCTGTCAGTGGTTTCATATCCAACAATGCTGTAAGCAGCAACTATGGGATGGNCCCCCCCCCCCCCCAGCTGCTTCTCTTTGTCAACACTAGCAGGTGGCATGTCATCAGTTCTTAGTGACTCAAGTCAATGTTTTTACATCAACTGATCAGATCAGTTCTTGGACAGAATTATAAAATGGTACCCATATCAAACAACATGATGGGTCAGCAATTTTCAGGCATCAAAAATTTCTTTTTTTCTTTTTATTAGCCTTTAACTAATATTTCCCTGTTCCCCTTCTCCCTACTGCTGGCAACCACTCTCTGCTTCCATGAGCTTGTCTATTTTATTTTGTTTATTTTATTATTTTTAAATGTTTATTTCTTTTTTAAGGAGAGAGACAGAGTGAGAGCAGGGGAGAGGCGGAGAGAGAGACACACGCACATAGAATCCAAAGCAGGCTCCAGGCTCTGAGCTGTCAGCACAGATGCGGGGCTGGAACCCAAAGGTTGTGAGATCATGACCTGAGGTGAAGTCGGACGCTTAACCAACCGAGCACCCAGGCGCCCCTGAGCTTGTCTGTTTTAGATTCCTCATGTAAGTAAATCACATAGTATTTGTCTTTCTGTTTCTGGCTTATTTCATTGAGCATAATGTCTTCGAGGTTCATCTGTGTTGTCACAAATGGAAGGATTTCCTTCATTTTTAAAGCTGAATAATCTTCCGTTGCATGTATACACCACATTTTCTTTATCCATTCATTAGTTGATGGGCATTTAGGTTGCTTCCATGTCTTTGATGTTGTGAATAATGCTATAATGAATATTGCAGTGCAGATATTTCTTTGGAGTTCCTGATTTCAATTCCTTTGGATGTATACCCAGGAGTGTGATTGCTCCATGTGGTAGTTCTATTTTTAATTTTTTGAAGACCCTCCCTGTTTCCCATAATGACTGCACCAATTTATATTCCCACCAGTAGTGCCCTAGGATTCCAACTTCCATATAGCCTCTCCAATGTTACTTTTTTTTTTTTAAATAAAGCCATCCTAAGAGTTGTGAGATGATATCTCATTGTGGTTTTAATTTGCATTTTCTGGTGATTAGAAATGTGTGCACCTTTTCACATATTTGTTGGCTATTTGTATGTCTTCTTTGGAGAAATGTATATTCAATTCCTTTCCCTATTTTTAAAAATTGGGTCATTTTTACTATCGAGTATAGGAATTTCTTTAAATTTTGGATATTTAACCTTTATCAGATATATGGTTTGCAAATATTTCTCCCATTCGGTTACATTTTGTTCATTGTTTCCTTTGCTATATAGAAGCATTTTAGTTTGACATAACCAAAATTTTTCATTCCCTCTCTAATTTCTTACTATATAGAAGTTTTGCCATACGGAGTTAGGGATTCTCACATCACTTGCCACTTCAGATACAAATATGGACTAATGGAAAGATTAACAAAACATAATGTGTTTCCAATGCCAGTTTACTTACCTTACTCAAAGGAAATAGGACAGATCCTTCAGCAGGCAAGCAAGCACCACTTTTAGCAAAAGGTCTTGCAATATCCCAGACACAGTTTCCAAAACCTCCTGTTTCATGGGTCATAATAAATTGTATGGGATGAGGGTAAAGTAGGTGGACAGCCTTGGTCTGGGGAAGGTATTCCACCGTCTGCTCCTTGACTTTTTTATACCCTATTTGTCATATTAGCCTCAGGATGTGTATAATCTAACATTCTTCAGGGCAGCTGAATTGTATCAATGATAGGTCATACAACAAATAATCTGGACAACCAGATACATATCATGTGGAAAAAGAAGTCTGTACCCCATTCCATATTTACCTTAACATTCCCGGAATTAATGTTGCAAGAAGGTGAACTCAGGGTCAGTTTCCCCAGGTGTCCCTGGGCCTGGAATAAGTTTCAATTTACTGACAATTTTTTTTCATACAATGTTTAATAATTATTTCTTAAAAAGCATAATATATGTATTTTTATGATCAATTATTTACTACTCATAACTGTAGTGATAATTTAATCAAGAAGGAACACTTAACACTTAGAACTTTAAGATCATAGGAAATAAAAAGTTAAAATAATTTCAATTTATATACATATTTTTGCTCAAAAAATATGATAGGATGATGAATAAATTACTTTTAAACATGTATTACATTAGAATAAAATTTTGTGGTGTAAAGAAATGGAATCATGTGTTCAAAGAGGAAAGAGAAGAGAAGTTATATAAAATGTCTACCTACTAAAGAAGATTTTCTCCTTCTTTTCTTCCTCCTCCTTCTCCTCCTTTTTCTTCTTCTTTGCTTTTGATCACTATGGTGTATATCAAAATCCTGTTTTATTTAGATAACATTGGATGCATTATGTTATACACATTTTTATTTGAAAAGATCAGTACTTATACTATGTCCTAGATTATGTTCTTTGAAACAGGTTAAAAGTAGCTGAGGAAGTTATTTTTCAACACCATTTTAGGCACAAATAAGAAAAAGTAAGAATACCCACAAGTTAAAATTAATTATCTTGGTTCAATAGAGAGAAGGGAAGAGATGACTGAATTATGCAAACACTATTTAATTATTTGAGGGTTATTTTGGTAATCTTTCAATCCAGTCATAGCCCCTTAGTTCCATATTTAATTATGTTTCAATATACTGAAATTTTTTTCATACAATGTGTAATAATCACTTCTTAAAAAGCACTATATATATATATTTTTTATCATCACTTATTTACTACTAGTAACTATAGTAATAATTTAATCCAGAAGAAACATTTAACATGTATCTTCTCTAATTACTTCAGGCTAATATTGTATGTTGAACATCATGTCACTCACTTAAAAACAATCATAGAGTTAGCAAGGTAGATGGGATCATTATTCTTAGTTCTTTGTACACTTCTGTGTATCTGAGTTTCACCTTTGGATTCTTTGCCATGTGACTTTGCAATTCTTCCCGGTAGAGACGGCTTATATTACCTGAAAGTTACGTTGACTAATAAAATGAGTTGAAGGGACAGTGTGACAGTTCTTGCTCCAAGAGATAACACTATCCCTATATGCTTTTGTGATCTCTTTATAAGAAGGACATGCACCCAGGTGGCTGTTGGTCCAAAGAGACTGAGGAAACATGTAAAACAGACCTGAACCCAAGGAGAAGCACAGAACCAAGACCAGGCAACCTAAGCTCAAAGCAAAGTTGTTCCAGCCCATGCAGAGACTCATGAGCTTCTTATAATATATCTGAATTTTAGGGAGGAGTGTTGGGCAGCATTATTGTGATAATAACTGACTAATGCAATGGGGCTTATATATCTTTTCTTTATCACGTGTGTGTGTCTTGCATGCACACACATATACTCACATATGCATATCAGTATGGCTATGTATTTTGATCCAGAACTTTTTTATTGGTGCATTAGAGTGATAGTCAAGCATCCTTCATAATATATGAGTTTTTGAGAGTGAAAAAAGAGACCTGAAAATATGATGAGTTGGTAGACATCACCTTACTCAAGTGATCTGAGTTAACCTCTCCAGTAATGAGAGATACGGACATTATATAGTCCCTTATGTGATGCACCAAGAAGGACATAACATAACTTTTGTGATATTCTTGCCAAAAATATGTCACTTCAGTCTAATTATGGAAGATATCAGACACACTGAATTGACTTTACAAAATAACCAATCAGCACTCCTCAGAAATATTAAAGTCATGAAAGACAGACTGAGGAACTGTCACAGATTAGAATAGACTAGGAAGATATGATAGCTAAACAAAATGTATAATCCTGGATTAAATCCTGGACCACAGAAATGACGTTAGTGGGTAAACTAGCAATATTTGAATAAGGGTTATAGAATAGTTCATAGTATTTTATCAATGTTAATTTCCTGGGTTTGATCATTGTACTATAGTTACATAAGGTATTAACAGTAGAGGAAGGTGGGTAAAAAAACATATGGGAACTCTGTGCTATTTTAACTTTATGGTACCTAAAATTACTTCAAAATAAAATTTTAAAAAATCAAGAATGAGGCCAATTATCTTCACATTTTAAGTAACACATTTTAAGGAAAATATAAGGTTTCCATTAGGATAATATTTTCCAGATTTCATACTACTTAAATAAGAATCTCTGAGGTAGGAACTGAGTATCAATGTCTTTAAAGCTCCATGGTGATCCCAACGTGCAGCTTAGTTTAAAAGCCAGTGTTACAGACAATGAACAGTCAAATGAACACCAATGCACCCACCACCCATTTTAAAAAACATTCAGTTTTAAGAAATATAGAAAGGGCTCCTTCTGGATACCATTGCACTTTGCCTGATTACGGTTTTCCTCATTCTCTTGATTTTCTTCATAGTTAACCAAATTATGCATGTATCCTTAAAACATGTACTTTTTACATTTTAACTTAATATAAGTGGAATCAACTATATATATATATATATATATATATAGTTGGTATATATATTTTTTGACAGCTTGCTTAACATTATGGCTATGGAATATATAGAGAGTTTTAACTCATGTAGCTGTAGTTTATTTTCAATAACGGCAGTATTTTATTATATTATCATATTGTACTTTTATTTTTTCATTCTATTTGAGGACATACGGGCGGTTTCCAATGTTTTGCTGTGCAATCCTGCTGTGAACATTCTTGTAGCCTTCTTTTGCTCACATGCAAGAGTTTCTCCAGGGAACACAGCCAGGAAGTAGAATTGCTGAGTCAGAGAGCACATCCATTACAGCTTTTCCAGATAATGCCAGATTGATTTCCAAAGTGAATACACCCATTCAGACTTCCATCAGCAGTGTATAATATTGCTTATTGCTCCACATCCTTGGCAATGCTTACTTTTTTTTTAAATATGATGGGTAAAAATTATGTTACATTATGGTTTTAATTTACCTTGCTAAGATTACTAGTGAGATTGTGCTTCTTTTCATTTTCTCATTGGCTGTTATTTCATGACATGTCTGTATGCCTTCAAAAATGTTCAGAGTATGCCACCCCAAAATGTGTCACTTTGGCATAAGAGATATTTTGAGCTAAAGGCAACTGAAAACCAACAGATGTAGGGATAGTTCTCTGCACTCCGCTTTACTGCCTAAAAGCATGGCATAAATTTCCCATTATGAAAGTGTCCCCCCTTCTGTACCAGGAAGAGGAAAATAACTCTTGTCAATGGAGACCAAGAGCCAGCACCAAGATGAGGTTACATAAACAAACCCCTTACTAAAATAAAATAGCCCCTATCTTTAATTGGCTTTCCTAGCCACCTGTGTGTGATTTATTGTCCCTCGAAGTCAAAACCTCCCCCAACACTTTTCCTTCATTTTTCTCACTAGTTGTTTGGTATTTTTTACTTATTTACATTTTCTGGATTCTAAATGGGTTTTTTTTGGTGAGCAGAGTTTTAAAATTATAGTATAATAGAATTGATTGATCTTTTCCCTTAAATTATTTTCATCTTTTTCCTATTTTAAATGGTGAAATATTAAAATTAGGAACTAGATAGGGATGCCATCTATCACTATAATTTTTATTATCTTACATCTTCTAGTAAATTCCGTAAGAGTTTAAAAAGTAAAGAAACTGGCATATATGCTGGAAAAGAAAAGATAAAATGATCCATTTGGGCTGATTATAAGATTTATGCCTGGAGATCCCAAAGATTCTAATAAGAAACAAACAAAGAAACAAACAACCTACTAGTATCAATGGAAGTATTAATATGATAGTTGGATTCAGGATAAATATACAAAAGTTACAAAAATAAATGTTTTCAGAATTCCAGGAATAAATATCTAGAAATTAAAATGGGCAAATAGTCTAGTCCCAGTAGTTGACAAAGACTATAAAATATTTAGGGATAAATTTAGTACTAAGTAGCATTAGTTGAGCATTTGCTTTGTGTCATGTGCTGTTCCAGACCAATGCATTTCTATTGTAAGTGCTGGAGCCCAAGATTAGGCATCTGGCTCCAGTGTCATGCTCCCAGCTCTGTTACTTCCTCTTCTTCGGTGATAACTTGGTCTCATTCTCACTTATTTTTACCTCTCTGCACTCATCCCCTGTAACCAGTGTGTCTAGATTCTTGTTTATCCTCCTTGTATTTCTTTTGCCAAGGAGCAGATATGCGTGTGTGTTTTATATACTCTTCTTTCTCACTTTAAGGGGAGCATACTATAGATATTCTTTTGGACTTTTTGTCACTTAACTACATGTTTTGGAAGTCTCCCTGTACTGATTTATAGAGATCTTTCTCATTCTTTTGTACAGTTGCACAGGCTTCCATCTTGTGGACACTCTCCTATGTATGGGCATTTAGGTTATTTCCAATATTTCACAATTACAGTCACATATTCAATAATGTTGTGCATATGTAAATTTGTATACTTTGTTTAACTGTGTTTAGTTCAGGCATACCTGATTTTATTGTGCTTTGCCAATACTGCATTTTTTAGAAATGGAAGTTTTGGGTCAACTTTGAGTCAAGCAAGACTGTTGGTGCCGTTGTTCCAATAGCATTTGCACATGTTGTGTCTCTGTGTCATATTTTGGTAATTTTCATAATGTTTCAAACTTTTTTATTATTTCTATATTTGTTGTGGTGATCTGTGATAAGTGATTATGATTAACTGAAATCTCATACGCGTTAGCATTTTTTAGCAATGAAGTATTTTTTATTGATGGTAGGTACGTTTTTAATTTTTTAATTGTATTTATTTTTTTCTTAATAGTTTATTGTCAAGTTGGTTTCTATATAACACCCAGTACTCAACCCCTTAAGTGCCCTCCTCCATGCCCATCACCCTCCTTCCCCTCCTCACCACCCCCATCAGTCCTCAGTTTGTTCTCAGCATTCAAAAGTCTCTCATGGTTTGCCTCCCTCCCTCTCCCCCACTATTTTCCCCCCTTTCTTCTGCCCCACAGTCCACCATTAAGTTCCTCCTAATCCTCCTATACATGCAAACGTATGGTATCTGTCCTTCTCTGCCTGACTTATTTC
>NW_027531905.1:1717037-1730707 GCF_008692635.1 Crocuta crocuta | reverse complement strand
ATTGCATTGAATGTGTAGATTGCTTTGGGTAGTAACGACATTTTAACTGCATTTATTCTTCCAATCCATGAGCATGCGATGTTTTTCTATTTCTTTCTGTCTTCTTCAATTTCCTTCATAAGTTTTCTACAGTTTTCATCATACAGATCTCTTATATTTTTGGTTAGGTTTATTCCTAGGTATTTTATGATATTTTGTGCAATTTTGAATGGGATCCGTTTCTTGATTTCTCTCTCTGTTGCTTCATTGTTGGTGTATAAACATGCAACTGATTTCTGTACGTTGATGTTGTACCCTGCAACGTTGCTGAATCATGGATCAGTTCTAGTAGGCTTCTGGTGGAGTCTGTCAGGTTTTCTACGTAGAGTATTATGTCGTCTGCAAAAAGTGACAGTTTGACTTCTGCTTTGCCAATTCTGATGCCTTTCATTTCCTTTTGTTGTCTGATGGCTGATGCTAGGACTTCCAGCACTATGTTAAACAACAGTGGTGAGAGTGGACATCCCTGTCGTGTTCCTGATCTCAGGGGGAAAGCTCTCAGTTTTTCCCCGTTGAGGATGATGTTAGCTGAGGGCTTCTCATAGATGGCTTTTATGATGTGTAAGTAAGTTCCTTCTATCCTGACTTTCTCAAGGGTCTTTATTATGGGTCTTTATTGCTTGTATTTCTGAGGGATTGGTTGTTTGTTAAAAAGGGATGCTGTATTTTGTTAAATGCTTTTTCTGCANTGTGCCATGCGCACTTGAGAAGAAAGTGAATTCCATGGCCTCAGGATGTAGAGTTCTAAATATATCTGTCAAATCCATCTGGTCCAATGTGTCATTTAAGTCCATGTGTCTTTATTGATTTTCTGTATAGTTGATCTGTCCACTGCTGTAAGTAGAGTATTAAAGTTCCCTGATATTAGCACATTCTTATCCATAAGAGTGTTTCTGTTTGTGACTAATTGTTTTATATATTTAGGTGCTCCCATATTTGGTGTGTAGACATTTATAATTGTTAGCTCTTCCTGATGGATAGACCCTGTAATTATTATATAATGTCCTTCTTCATCCCTTGTTACTGTCTTTACTTTAAAGTCCAGTTTGTCTGATACAAGTATAGCTACTCCAGCTTTCTTTTGACTTCCAGTAGCATGATAGATATTTTTCCATTCCCTTACTTTCAATCTGAAGGTGTCCTCCAGTCTAAAATGAGTTTCTTGTGGACAGCAAATAGATGGATTTTGTTTTTTTATCCATATTGCTACCTTATGTCTTTTTTGGGGGGCATTTAGTCCATTTATATTCAGTGTTATTGTTGAAAAATATGGGTTTACAGTCATCGTGTTCTTTGTGGGATTTATGCTTGTGGTAGTGTCTCTGGTATCTTGTGTTCCTTGCAACATTTCCCTCATGGAGTCTCCCTCAGGATTTCTTGTAAGGCTGGTTTAGTGGTGATGAATTCTTTCAGTTTTTGTTTATTTGGAAAGACTTATATCTCTCTTTCTATTCTGAATGACAGGCTTGCTGGATGGAGGATTCTTGGCTGCATATTTTTTCTGTTCATCACATTGAAGATTTCCTGCCATTCCTTTCTGGCCTGCCAAGTTTCAGTAGATAGGTCTGTCATCACTCTGATAGGTTTCCTTTTGTATGTTAGGGCCCTTTTATCCTTAGCTGCTTTCAGAATTCTCTCTTTGTCCTTATATTTAGCCAGTTTCACTATGATATGTCATGCAGAAGATCGATTCAAGTTATGTCTGAGGGGAGTTCTCTGTGCCTCTTGGATTTCAATGTCTGTTTCCTTCCCCAGATTGGAGAAGTTCTCTGCTATAATTTGTTCAAGGACTCCTTCAGTGCCTTTCCCTCTCACTTTCTCTTCTGGAATTTCTATGATACGGATATTATTCCATTTGATTGTATCACTGAGGTCTCAAACTCTCCTTTCGTGTTCCTAGATCAGTTTATCTCTCTTTTTCTCAGCTTCCTCTTTTTCTATAATTGTGTCTTCTAGATTTATTCTCCTTTCTCCCCCTCAATCCGTGCATTGGACTCCTCCATTTTATTTTGCATCTCATTTATAGCATTTTTTTAATTCATCACAACTATTTTTAAGCTCCATAGTCTTTGTAGCAATAGTTTCTCTGATGTCTTCCATGTCTTTTTCAACCCCAGCGGTTAATTTTATGACTATTGTTCTAAATTCTTGCTCAGTTATTTTGCTTATATCTGTTTTGAGCAGTTCTTTAGCTGTCAATTTTTTCTGGAATTTCTTTGGAGGAGATCTCTTTCATTTCGTCATTTTGGTTAGCTTTCTATCTCTTGTTAGTTTTAAAAGCTTGTTAGGCACTCTGCACCTGTGAGTGATGCTATACCAAAGAAGGCTCTTTGACTATTCAGGGCCTGTCCATTCAGAAAGTGTTCTTTGAATGGTCTCTCTCGTTGAGACCTTGGTTATTTTATTTTCTTACTGGTAGTGGTATTTAGGACTCTCCACTATTTGTACTTTGGCTTGTTTCTTGATGTAGCCCTAGTATTCAGTGTCGCCTTTTATATTACTGCCCTGGTCCTTTGGTCCTTCGTTGGGGGCCGGGCCTGTGTTGCTGGGGTGCTGGGACCAGGTGGCAGCAGCAGGCGCTCAGTGTCTGGACAGGAAGGCATGAGGAGGTGCTCAGTGTGCCTCTGGGAAGGAGTGAGTAGGAACGGCACTCTGTACGTTTCTTTAGACATAATGCTATTACACATTTAATGGACTGTAGCATAAAGTAATATAACTTTATATATACTAGGAAACCAAAAAATTCATTTGACTTACTTTATTTTGATAGTCTAAAACTAATGCCACAATATTTCTGAGGTATGCCTGTACTTTAACCAGAGAGGTTTTGTCTTACATACAAGTATCATTATATACTTGTAAATGATCTTTCATACAGTTACCAGATTGGCCTTTTTTTTTTTTAATGAATATTTGAAAGTGTTTATCCTCTGCTTATCTTTTAATGACTTCCTACTCCCTATAGTATTTAGTTTAGTCCTTTAATAGACCATATAAGACACTTTTCTTATAAAGTATCTCATATTCTCTTTGACTGTATCTCTTTATAATTTAAAGTTGTTATTTATATACACACACACACACACACACACACAGAAAGATGTCCCAAAATATGTTGTTTAACTTTCATAAGTTCTGAATTTTATCAAATGTATATCATGTTGTATGTAATATTTTCAGTCTTAGCTTTTTCACTCAGATGGAACATTACTAGGAATATTCCATATTGATTTTAGTAATTTTTAAATCTTTTATTGTTTTTGATATTTTTATTTAAAAATTTTTTTTAAGTTTATTTATTTTAAGAGAGAGAGAGAGAGAGAGAGAGGGTGTATATGCGCACTCTGGGAGTAGAGAGGAGAGACAGAATTCCAGCAGGTTCCGGGCTATCACACAGAGCCCAATGTGGGGCTCAAACTCATCAACCATGAGGTCATGACCTGAGCTGAGATCAAGAGACTAAACCACTTAGGTGCCCCAATGTGTACAATTTTATTTATTCATTTTCACCACTATATAGTATTTTCTATCTATTCATTATCTTGGTGAAGAGCATTTTGGTGCTTTGTGTGTTTGTCTGTACTATGATAAGCAATAATATAGCAAGCATTCCTGTACTTGGGTCTGGTGTATATAAATTAGAGTTTCTCTTAGGTATATAGCTGGGAGTAGAGTTACTTCTCTCAAAAATGCCTAAATCAATTTATATTCTTTCTATCTATGTTTAAGACGTCTGTTAACTTACATCCTCTCCAATACTTGGCTTTATATTTGCCAGTCAGATTAGTAGAATATGCCATGCCATTATGGTCTTGATTGTGGTCCTGATTACTGTTGAATATCAACTGCATTTTTATTGAACTAGTATTTCTTTGAATGTAAACCTGTTTTGATCGTTGTCCAGTTTATTTCCAGTGGGTTGGTCCTTCTCTCATTCATTTATAGTTGTTCTTTTTATAGTCTTGATATTAATCCTTTGATCATTTATGTATGCTGAATGTATCTTATGTCTTGACTTTGCATTTTCTTTAAGGTATTTTTGATGAATACACATTCTGAATTAAAAAAAAAATTTTTAAGTTTGCTTATTTATTTTGACAGAGACAGAGAGACTGACCAGAGGAAGAGAGATTAAGGATAGAGAGGGACAATCCCAAGCAGGCTTTGTGCTGCTAGCACAGAACCAGATGCAGGGATCAAACTCATGAAACTGAGATCATTACCTGAGCCCAAACCAAGAGTCAAGATGCTTAACCAACTGAGCCACCCAGGTGGCCCCACATTCTGATTTTTATATGGGCAGAATTTTCATGCCTTCTAGGTTTAATGTTTTTTGTGTGTCTTAAGAACTTCTTTAGGCCAAAGCCAGAAACATATTTATCCATATTTGCTACTAAAAGTTTTACAGTTTTACTTTTGATTTTCAAGCCCTTAATCTCTCTGGTTGGTTTTTATCATGGTGTAATTGGAATTAAGGATCCAGTTACATTTTTTCATACGGATAATTATTTATCCAGCTCAGTTAATTGAATAGCCCCTCTTTTCCCCACTATTTACCATGCTTCGCCTTCATACATCAAAATTCTCTCCCACACATACCATACATTGTTTAACTACTATATCTCTATAATAAATAGAATTTGAGCAAGTTTCCCTTTTTTGTTCTTCTTGAATGTCTGATTATTAGTACGAATGCAATATAACTGTTTAAAAGCAGAAGTGATTGAGTTTGTAGACATGAGCCCACTGGTTGAAGTGTTCAAATTGCTATGACTATCAGCCCTGTTTCTTAACTGGGGGCAGGGGTGCAAAAGCACCTGACTCCAGGGGTCCCAAACAGAACAGGTTCAATCATTCACCACTGACAAAATCCAAAGGCAGAGAGAGTGGTGATAATGATGTGGGGAACAAAGGCAGAAGAAACTGTAGATAATATTAAGTTTCCATATAACCCACCCACTGACAGATCCTTGAGATAGGTAGAGTGACATTCTTCCAGGAACTCCCAACTGTCTTAATTTAATGCTATGTGCTTGAGGGAAAAACAACCTTAGCTTGACAATAACTAGGCCTCTAGGATCTTGAGTCTTCTTTAGCATATGAAAGTCTTTTTGGAAACTTCCCTTGTCTTTACCTCCCATGACTCCCAAGTATATAATCAGTCACTCCTCACAACCCCAGTGCAGCTCTTTCTGCCCACTGGGTCCTGTCCCCATGCTTTATCAAAACCTCCTTTTTTGTGCAGAAGACATCTCAAAAATTCTTTCTTAGCCATCAGCTCCAAATCCCAGCACTTCAAAGCACATCAGTAACATAAGAAATTTATTTCAGTGAAGTCAAAGCCAAGAAGACAGTGGACTAAGATCTCAAAGACTGTTCCCAAAATGCTGAAAATACTTCTAGGTTTATATAAGGAAAATGTGGAATAAAGGTAGGTGGTTACCTGCAGGTAGGCATTAAGGTCAGGTTGATTCTTGTCTTGGGGTCAACCACAGAGGTCTTTCTGGCTCAGGGGAGTTGTTACTGCTTGAGGGAGTAGGGTTCCCCCCGCCTTGAGTTAAGAGATAAGCTGGAAAAAAGAACTTAATTCGAAACTACAGATGGAGGTAAAAATGGAGGTAGTTGAAGTCCTCTTTTAGTCTTGCTAAAGGAACCAGGAGCATTGGTTAACTCACTGAGTAGGTTAAGAAGTCATTTAAGGAAGTTTCTATTGTACTCACTTTTATTGTAACATGTATCTCATTATATTTCAAGATTTTGTTTCTATGTCTGTCTTTTGTACTAGGCTGAGATCCATTAAAACCCATATGTGTTATATTCTTTTTCATGTTTCAGACATCTGGAACTTGCTTAGCAAATAATAAATGCTTAACTCATATTTCTTGAGCGGAATACATAGATTTGGACCTACCAAAAAGAATGCTCAGAAAGTCACTGGGACTTTGAGAGTTCAGGGCAAGTCAGGACAGAAGGTATGCTTTGATGAAGCCACAAACTTAGCCTAAATCACTGGATTTCAGGACAGCTGATTGCCAAATAAAAACATATTGTAAGACTAGAATCGTGGTGTTCTTCTATACACCACTGAATAATCAGATTGTCCTCGTACCAGAGACTGGAAAATGTCGTGTTACTGAGATATAGAACAAATTCACAAAATTGAGGAGTGGAAAGTGTAGCTCAAAACATTAGGGTGGCCACAATGGAGGAAAAATGAAATACTCAACAATCTCACAAAACGTTGGTACTTCTAACATATCCCCAGGATATCAAGGTGCTCCTTGCTCCCTTATTCTAGGGATCACAAGTGACAGAGTTGAATGATATTAAATGTTTTGTTCCCTACTGAATTATCTACTTACTACACACTGTAGAATAGGAAATTCAGTTGTATGGAAGTCATTATTACGTGTGTTCTGTGCTCTTTAAACACAGTTTCAGGATTCTTTATCTCAGTGCCCAGGGTTCATTGTCTCACTGCTTCAAAGAATGAAGGGGTAGACACAGAATAAAATGAGCAGCGGGCAAAAGTTTATTAGAGCATAAGATTAGAAAGTAAGAATAGTCTGAAAGTTCTCTTTACAGAGAAGGAGCTTTCGAAAGTGAATCCCCCCAACTCTAGGCAAGGGACTTTGTTTTCTAGGGATTTGGTAGGCCCACTACCCTTCCCTCTTGATAGTTCTCAGGTTCTATCCTTACTGACTGGACAACTCCAGGTGCTGGGTTGTCCATTCCTGATTGGCTCAATTCCATTATGCGAGGAGTCAGACTATGGTCATACTGTCCCTGTATAACATAAGTTTTATGGTTTACTTATTTTAGTTAGGTATTTTGTTTGTCAAATTCCTGAGGGGAACCTGAGGGGCAGTAGGTGGTGTTTGTTACATTCTTAAGAGGGGCCTTATGCCTGAGGAGGTTGTTGTGGTCAGCCGCTCCCAGCATTGTTCCAAAATATGTGTTTTTTCCCCCACCCAGGCACCTCAGGTCCTAACCTTTCCCTCTCTGCCTATTTCATCCTATCTTTCCCTATTATAACATGAGCCACTGGCTTTAATATTCAGAGTTCAGCAGCCTTTTTCATAGAAACTTCTAGTATAATTATCACTATATTTTTCATATTATTTATTATTTTCTAAAAAATAAACTTTAATCTTATCACCTGAAATTTTATATGTATATTTGTTAAATTTCTATGATTTCATTTGAAGTGCCTTTCTTTACCTTGACATCAGACAGTTCTTTGTGGAGATCCACTCAGATCCCCAGAGTTGGTATGAAGATTTAACTGAAGACATTTGAGACATAGCAGATGAGAAAGAAGCCTTTTCAGAGCTCCCCTTATCAGACAAATAGGCAGAGAGTGAAGCTGCCATAAATTTCCTCTTCAGGAAAGCCTCACTTCCAGGGAGAAGACTGACTGCTCACAGGGGGATAAGAAATTACATAAACAAACATTAATCACAAACTGTCATACCTTCCATTTGTTTCCATTAAAGCCCATTTGCTCTTTGAAACTCTCTCTTTTCCCATTCCCCTATTAAATTGGTCTGTAAACCCTTATCTCTAGCTATCCAGGGAGCTTCTTCATCTGAATGCTCCTACACGTGTATGAATAAGATGTGTTTTTTGGTTAATTTGTCTATTGTCAATTAATTTGTAGGCCCCTGGCTATAAGACCTCAGTCAGTAGAGAAAAAGATTATCCTCCAAATATGTGTAAAATTGGTTAAAGCCAGTTATTGTTTTATTTCCTGGCTTGATTTTAAAAGAAGGATTCTATTTGTGTTACATATCAGAAGACAAAGAAGTAAATGTTCATAAAAACATAGTGTCTCTGTTAGAAAGTCATTAAACTTTGGTTGATATTCAGTCTGTTCCAACATGAGACCAAAGAAAATGGAAAAAGAAGACAAGAGAGATCGGAAATGGATTATCAGAGTGAAGTGTTGGGTGGAGTAGTTGTGAGGTGAACAGGAAACTTGGCTGTTCAGGTTTTTTTCACAGTTTTTCCATTCCTGGGCCTTTATGATTATTGTGGCATCTGGTCTTCCTAACAGTTATTTCCGTGGAAGAAGAAAAACTTTCCTCTACCCTCTTAAGTTCTAGAGCTACAGCCTGCAAATTAAATTGGCAAAGACAGAAAACAGAAGGAAGGGCATACGAATTCTTACTGATGTTAATATTTCCAATTTTACATGCATGAGAGTTCACAGAAAAGAAGTGAAAGCTTGAAAAGGCAATTAGGCTGGAGAGCTTATACACCATTTTAACAAAATTCGATAAATTGTAGAAAGTACTAGGTAAAGGAAAGGAGGCTTTTAGCGAAGATAAATATGTGGAGAAACTAATGGAAGATAAAGATTATTTTAGTAAGATTTGTTTGTGTAGACTCCTCTCAATGCCAACTTTCCATCTTCATGACCTTAGAACTTCCTTGGAAAGGGGATTTACAGCTGTCATCATTTTTCAGAAGTTTCTGCTCTTAGNTTTTTTTTTTTTTTTTTTTTTGCATCTGTTGACTCTGTTTCCTTCAGATTGAAATACTACATATTTTGGCATATTTGGGGGTAGGATATTCTGATCTTGTTCATTTCTTCAGGCCTTCCCATTACCATCCTTTACATTTTTCTGTGACGTCAAAGCAAGTGACATGTCCATAATTGTTTCCTAACCTACAAAGAAAAAAAGTGGACTAAGATTACTTCCAGCTTTCAATTTCTATGATTCTATGAGCTGGCTAATACAGGCCACTTCAAACTGTTCCAGTCATAACTTTTCCCAAAGTTACTAATATATATTTGAACTTTACATTGTCTGAAATCAAGGCCCTTCTGAAGATGGTACTCAGAGGGTGATTCTAATAGTTTTTGGCCTCACAGTATCCTTCTTCAGGTCCCGCCCTTCCACATTACTTCAGTTTCATAGCAATTAATAATAATAATAATAACAGGCAATAGTATTGATGTTTAATAGTGCAAGTACCTTATACATATATTTTTTTCATTTAACCTTCACAATAATTTCACGAAGGATGGCATTAATATTATTTCTCTTTGTAGCTTAAGAAACTGACCTAGAGAGGCTAAGTGCCTTGTTCAAGATCAAACAGCTATAAGCGATGAATCTGGGATTCAAACCCAGTCACTGACTACAGAGCTCTGAATTTATTCTTTAAATTATACAGCACTCAAGTCAACTTTTAAATATTTCCCTTTTTTTAGAACAAATGTTGCATGAATACGTTTTTATAAAACAGCTCCATTTTACACAACTGTCTCAAAGAAAACATGAAGCACTTCCCAACCTTTGGTAGGGCAAAGGTGTTTCTTATGTATCCTTCCAAACCTTTACTCTTAGGAAAACTTTTGCTTCAGTGGAAAACCCCATTGTCTATAGCTCTCTTTCTTTGGTTAGCTGATTCTAAGAGAGCTATTTTATAACTCTGTAAGTTCGTTAGCAATGCTAAATAATATTGATTGATATATCCAAGCACTGAAAACATTGCAAAATAATGCTTGCCAACGGATATGCAAATGAAATCCGTTCAAGTGGAGGACAACCCACTTGCCCCACTACTGGGAGCCGCACCGGCCTCTCTGGATGGCAGTCACAGCAAGGAAATGGCAGTGTTTGCACAGCTCCTGCCATGAGAAATGAAAACTGGTATCTCTTTCTGCTACTACCGGCTTATGTTGGAAATGAGCCTGCTGGTATTGACCAGGCCTCACAATATTGCATATCAGACCAATATTCTGAACACAGATACCTCGTAAGGAAAAGCATATTCCTGCCTTTACAAAAGAGACTTTAGATGAAACCTCTGTGGGTAATTGTCAAAAGCTTCTTCCTATGGGCCTTGCAGATCAAGGCAATTGAGCCTGGCTCCAAGACAAAAGAGCCTAATTTAGAGTTAAGGAACAGATAAGGGCAGAACTTAAGTTAACACTGACACCTTCTTCTAACTGGTGATGTATGGGAGTCCCTTCCACAAGGCCTACTTTCTGCAAACACCCTCCCTTACTGGTGGCTGGGATGAGGACAGATAAGAGTAGCTAACACATAACCCAAAAACAAAAAGCTAACACATTTAGGGCCCCCATGGTGTTCACACATTCAGCATCAAATAGGTTTCCACAAACAAACCAGTTCAAAAACATTCATCCTCTTGAGAGCCAAACAGAATGACTCCTAGCCTAACTATTTACGACTTAACATATATATGTCATCCTATTTTTCATTAAGAACATCCTGTTATTTCCTTAGTTGTAAAATTCACCCTTACTATGATTGGGGTAACTCTGCAAGAATATCAAAAACTTGTTATCACAAAAGGCTTCCCGTTGTAAAAATTCTTTTCTCTGATCTCATGTTGCTGTTGAACCTTTAAATAAAGACACCAAAACCGACAGGACAGAGATGGCTGCCTGGTGATCAGAGAGAATCTCGGGGCTCTCTCACTCTCTCTCTCGCCAACACCGTCCATCCTTCAGGGACCCCTGGACCTGCCGGAGCTGGCCTCTGGCACCCCACCCCAAGCCAGTTTTGCCAGTTTATTTGCACATTAATTTCAACATTGCTTTATTCCACATAAATGTGTTCTTCTTTGAATAAGTTATAACATCTTCCTGATTTTTCTCATTTAAATAATGATATAAGTAAAATCTTTAACATTAACAACATAGATCTACACATTGAGATGTGATTTAGACTTTATGACTCTCCCATTAGTCTTCTCCAGCCACCAGAACACACTGATTATTTGTGGTTTTGCTCCTTTTGCTTTTGTGGGGGGTTTTGGGCAGCTATCTCTTAGGAACCCCAGTAGATTATATGGACACACACACACACACACACACACACACACACACGGTCACAGAGAGAAGGGTCACTGGCATGTTGATTTAGCCATTCACCCAGGAGCAGCTGGTAGCAATAATAAACCCTTATGGAATTCCAGCACTCAAATTTCTACTCTAAGGTTATGGTCTCTGATTCTTTTGTCAGCTTCTCCTTTATATAAGATTGTCAAACCTCTCCAAGTCACAGAACGTGCTTTATTGACCATACTACCACAACCCTGACTTCTCATAGATACTCCAGTCTCTGGGAGTATTTTGCATTAAAGGGTGGTAATGTAGCAAGTCTGTTGGAGAGAGGACTCGGTGCTAGATCTTTGTAAGATGTATCATATTACTCCACATACACTGAGGTACATTTGCTGCCAGAAAACAAAAACTATTTACCAAGAGCCCTCTCATCTCCAGTGCCTACTTTGCTGGGCCTGATTCTATTTACTTACTCTTTGGGGCCAATGAAATGGAGGTGGAAGGGTTGCCAAGAGGAACAAGAAAAAGCACTACAGGGGAGGAAAACAAACTTTTCCTCTACCTTCCGAGGTTTTCTGCCTAGTGCCTTGCATATTACGCTGATAAAAGACAGATTAACAAGAAATAAACAACAGAGTTTATTAACACGTGCCGTGTGCTTATACACAAGAGAAACTCAGTGATGAGTAATTCAAAGGGGGTGGTTAGAGAATTTGAACTTACATAACATCTTAACAAAGAACAATAAATTTATAGAGAAGTGACAAGACAAACAAGAAGGCAAATTAAGGGAAGGTAAATATGTAGGGGGAAATAATGAAAGATAAGGGTTATTTTAGTAAAGTGCATTACGTAGATTCCTCTTTGTGCCATCTCTGGGCTAATAAAAGTCTCTGACGATTATGACTCTAAATGGGTTTTCAGTGCTACAGCAAACAGCTCCAAAACTTGTGTGGAACCACAAAAGACCCTGAAGCCGAAGCAACCTTAAAAAAGAAAAACAAAGCTGGAGGCATCACAATTATGGACTTCAAGTTATATCACAGAACTGTAGTAGTCAAAATAGTATGGTACTGGCACAAAAAATAGACACATAGAACAATAGAAAGAATAAAAAACGCAAAAATGAAGCCACAATGATATGGTCAGTCCATCTTCAACAAAACAGGGAAGAGTATCCAACAGGAAAAAGATTATCTCATTTTTCCAAAGACAGCTAACAGACACATGAAAATACGTTCAACATCACTCATCATCAGAGAAATAAAAATCAAATCTACAATGAGATATCAACTGACACCTGTCAAAATGGCTAAAATTAACAACACAGGAAACAACAGATATTCGTGAGGATGTGGAGAAAGAGGAACCCTCTTGCACTATTAGTGGGAATGCACACTGGTACAGCCACTGTGGAAATTCCCCAAAAAATTAAAAATAGGACTATCTTCTGATCTAGTGAATGCACTACTAGGTGTTTACCCAAAATATACAAAAATACTAATTCAAAAGTATATAAACCCCAATGTTTATAGCAGTATTATCAATAATAGCCAAATTATGGAAAGAGCCCAGTGTCCATCAATTGATGAATGGATAAAGAAGATATAGTGTGTGTGTGTGTGTGTGTGTGTGCACGTGTGTATGTGTGTGATATTACTCAGCCATAAAAAAGAATGAAATCTTGCCCTTTGCAACAACATGAATGGATCTAGAGAGTATTATGCTAAGTGAAATAAGTCAATCAAAAAAGACAAACACCATATGATTTTACTCATATGTGGAATTTAAGAAATGAAACAAACAAACAAAGGGAAAAAAAGAAAAGAGGCAAACCAAGAAACACACTCTAAACTACAGAGAGCCAAATGAATGGTCCCCAGAGAGGAAGGAGATAGGGAGACAGATTAAATAGATGATGGAGTTTAAGGAGTGCATTTGTTGTGATAAGCACCAAATATTGCGCGGGACTGTTGACTCACGATATTGTACACCTGAAACTAGTATTACACTGTATGTTAACTCACTAGAGTTTAAATAAAAACTTGGGGATGGCTGCCTGGCTTAGTCAGTAGAGCATGCAACTCTAAATCTCAGGGTCATGAGTTCAAGCTCTACTCTGGGCAGAAAGCTTACTTGAAAAACTAAATAAATAAAAACTTTAAAAAAATAATCCAAGTTTTGAGGCAAGAGGACGAGGGGCAGAGAGCTTTTTTGGTAACTGATGTTTCTCAATTTTCTTCGGTTTAAAATAATTCTTATGCCAAAGTAGTATATTTGGGAGTGGCATATTTTGATCCTCTATATGACCCAAGGAGATAGAGAAGAAGGACTTTGAAAATATATCCCAGACAGTGGAGAAAAAGGGGTGAAGTGTGAGAACCAAGTTTTGGAATACCAGGGAAGCCAGGAAGAGATAATGTGTCAGGTAAGGAGTGATTCATAGTGTCAAATGACATGAGAACAAAGTAAGTAAGAAACGAGAACTTTTGTATTTGTTCATGACAGTGTCATCGGGACATTCAACTTATGAATATCGTTGGCTAGTGAGTGGGAAGGCTAGACCACCGGGGGTTATGGGGTGAGTAGGTGGGGAGAAAGAGAACAATATTTTATACTGCTCTTGAGAGGTTTAACGAAGAAAGAAGGAAGTACTAGAAGAGCAACAAAAGGGGTAGATCCCAGACGTAAATTCTTCAAGGGAACACTCACGGCCTTTTGTTTACCCCTAGGGTAGAACTTAACAAGGACTCTCTTCATAAAACCCTGGGTCCTTAGTTTCCCAGAATAAAAAAAAAAAAAAAAA
>NW_027531905.1:1596151-1716715 GCF_008692635.1 Crocuta crocuta | reverse complement strand
AAAAAAACCCCCAGACTGTTTCCCATAATTAAAAAAAAAAAAAAAAGAAAGAAAAAGAAAGAAGAAAAAGATAAAGATTATTAGCATGTTAACATCATGGAAACAGGAGCTCAAAACCTCAATCTGAATTTAAGAAATTTTCTGTTGTGGTCTCCTGGGTGGCTCAGTCAGTTAAGCGTCTGACTTCAGCTCAGGTCATGGTCTCACAGCTTCTGAGTTTGAGTTCCACGTCAGGTTCTGAGCTGTCAGCACAGACAGCTCAGAGCCTGCTTTGGATTCTGTCTCAGTCTCTGCCTCTTCCCTGCTCACACTCTGTCTCTCTCTCTCAAATATAAATGAACATTAAAAAAAAAAACCTGTCTGTTGTGTGAGAAATTATCTGTTATAATTGCCAAGTATACACCCAAAAAGCTAACTCAGAGGCTACAGTACAGAAAGGCTCACAGACAAATTGAGGTACATCAATCACATGTTTAATGAGTAAATCTGAAACAAACAATGAGTAGCAAGGGAAAAGAGATAGAGTACGTTTAACACAATTAAGATAGGGTGCAAGCAGGACACAGTGACCTTATTACCTGTCACTGGGATACATGGTGTTAATAAGTTCTGCCCCTCTCCTTGCTGCAGCAGCCTTCCCTGCTACTCACCTGGTTTTAGGGACCAGACTTGAAGTATGAACAAGAGGATTAAATTAGAGGAAAGGTATTAGGGTCTACTGACACACACTTTCCATATTGGAGAGACCCAGGAGTAAGTATACCTGGCCACAGCTGTAATTTGCCAGTTAGCCTGCTGAACAACCAGGCATTTTGTCTGCATGGGGATGGCTCTATTACCAATCTGTCAGAGCCACTAACTCAGGCAACTAACCCATAAACCCTGGCAAATGGACTACTGCTCCATTCCAGTGAATCCTGAGAGGCTGGGCAAATTGTAAGTGAAGCTCCCAGCTGGGTTTGCCAAAACTGTTGCTAAACACACTCAGATAAACTCATTGCAAGAGAAGCCAATAACTCAAGAGACCAGGGTTTGGAAAAGAGAAAGAGAAATTTATTTCAGGTGATGGCAGGCAAGGGAGCTGGCAGGCTCTCGCCTTACCAACTGACCTCCGTCCACAAGATGGACACCTGAAGTTCTATAAGGAGAGGTTTCAGGGGGAGGGTTGTGCATGCAAGAGAGTAGACAGGGACCATGTGATCATGGGTGGGAGTTGGTGTGTGTTCAGCACATGAGTCATGGTCAGGGAAGGGGTTGTGTGGGGTGTTCTGCTTGCTATCAGGGCTTTTCTGGGCTGGCAGTTGGAATATTCTGGTAACTGTAAACCATCTTCATTGGTACCTCAAGAAAGTGCAATAAGAAATAAGAACAATGGATTTTAGTTCCAGCATGAGTTAAGCAGTCTTGTCTCTTTCTGACTTTAACTGTTGGGGCTTACAGTTGAGCAAGAGAGCTTGCTAACAGCTCATCTATGGCTTTACAGACACTGAGCACTTGCGTTTCTTGTGTGTATTTAATGCATTACAATTTTTTGTTGCTTCATATACCTCATATATATTCAGTGTTCATGAATACATTGCTCATGAACATATCTTATGGCTTCTATGTGTCTCACAAACTACGTGCCTCTAAACAATTCAATGTATCCTCACTCGTTTATTTTTTAAGTTTTCTATAGTAGAGTTGAATGATACAGCTTAAATAATATGGCACATACCTATTAACATTCTCAAAAAGATTTTCTGCCTATTATTCTTGGATCTTCTCCAGTTCTGTTTCACGCTGCCTCCATCATCATAACAGTCCGCATTCAGTAATAACTTGCTTCATTAACAAGAGCCAGAGGTGAGACTTCTGATTTGGGGTTTTTGTGACTTTTCACTTCTTTATGATATATCTGTTGTAGCTAGTGGGGTAATGGTTGGGTGGCACTTGAGAGACTCAGGGAAGTAGCCATTTTACTTTTCTGGGTGCTTCCTGTTTCTGTCAAAAGCAGAAAACAGTCCCTGAAGCCACAGTCAGGGAAGCCTAAACAGGACCATTCTTCCAAGTCCTTTGGCTTTAGCTACTGTGTCAGATAGTCCTTAAAGACGAGCACCATTAATCCTTTCCTCCCTGTATGCAGGAGGTACTCTAGCCATTAAGAGGTGGAGATTATTTCCTTTTCCAGCATCTGGTCTGGTCTGTAACTTGTCTTGACTAGTAGAACGAGGTGGAAGTTGAAGAGACTCACAACCCCCCAAAATGATATAAAGATTGTTTTAAAATGAAGACATTTGAGATACAGCAGATGCAGAAAGAAGCCTTCTCTGAGCTTCCCTAATCCGACTTAATACAGAGACTTTAAGGATGAAAAATTGCATAAAGAATCATGATTACACACTGTAATACCTTCCATTTATTCGATTTCTTTCCCATAGAAGTTCTACACCTCTTCCTCATTCTCCTTTAAAAGGTTTAATATATAAACCTTTACTCCTGACTATTCAGGGAGTCTCTTCTTTTGGACATTCCTGCATGCATGTGAATAAAACTTGGTTTTTTTTCTTTCCCTGTTAATCTGTCTATTGTCAATTAATTTGCAGTCTTTCAGTGAATAGACCTAAGTTGGTAGAGGAAAAGTTTTCCTTCCAACGAAGTGATGCTGTGCCCATTCTAGGCTTAGCTTTTCAGGAGTCTAGAAGCTTCTATTTTTGTTTTAAGAAGCTAGAATCCATGGTATTGTCGAGGAGGAAGAATTTCCTGTCCTCCTCAAGGTCTCTTAGTTGGACTAAGAATCAAATTGACATGAGACAAATTGCCAAGAAAAAATCAGATTTAATTTCATTCTTATAGGGAATCCACAGAGACATGGAAATTCCAAAGACAAGCAAAATGAAGTATATATGTCATCCTGAACTAAGCCACTCCTTTTTAAGTGGAATCTTTGGCTGGTTGTGGAATCAAGGCAATGCTGGCATCATTTCCATGTGTTTCAAAGTTTTCCTTCCAGTTCTATTTTTTTGGGGCAGTTTGGGAAGAATAGGTACTAACTCTTCTTTAAATGTTTGGTAGAATTTGCCTGTGAAGCCATCTGGCCCTGGACTTTTGTTGGGAGATTTTTTGATTACTAATTAAATTTCTTTGCTAGTTATTGGTCTTTAGGTTTTCCATTTCTTCCTGTTTTCATTTTGATAGTTTGTATGTTTCTAGGAATTTATCCATTTCTTCCACATTTTCTGATTTGTTGGCATATAATTTTTAATAATAATCTCGTATAATTGTATTTTTGTGGTGTTGGTTGTTATTCCTCCTCTCATTTCGGATTTTATTTATTTAGGTCCTTTTATCTTTTCTTTTTGATAAGTCTGGCTAAGGGCTTATCAGTTTTATTAACTTTTTCATTCAATGAGCTCCTAGTTTCATTGATCTGTTCTACTTTTTTTTTGTTTCTATATCATTGATTTCTGCTCTATATTATTTCCCTTCTTCTGTTGGATTTAGGCTTCATTTGTTGTTCTTTTCCTATCTCTTTTTTATGTAAGGTTAGGTTGTTTATTTGAGATTTTTTTTGTAGGTAGGCCTGTATTCCCATATACTTCCCCCATATGACCACTTTTGCTACCTTCCAAAGGTTTTGAACTATCCTATTTTCATTTGTTTCCATGTATGTTTTTTAATTCTTTTTTGATTTCCTGGTTTACCCATTCATTCTTTAGTAGCATGTTGTTTAACTTCCATGTATTTGTGGTTTTTCCAAATGTGTGTGTGTGTGTGTGTGTGTGTGTGTGTGTGTGGTTGATTTCAAGTTTCATAGCACTGTGATCAGAAAATATGCAGGGTATAATCTCAATCTTTTTGTGTTTATTGAGCCCTGATTTGTGACCTAGTATGTGATCTATTTTGGAGAATGTTCCATGTACACTCAAAAAGAATGAGTATTCTGCTGCTTTAGGATGGAATGTTCTGAATATATCTATTTAGTCTATATGGTGCAGTGTGTCATTCAAAGCTATTGTATATTTGTTGGCTTTCTGCTGAAATGACCTGTCCATTGATGTAAGTGGGGTTTTAAAGTCCCATACTATTATTGTATTATTATCAATGAATTATTCTATGTTTGTTATTAATTGTTTTATATGTTTGGGTGTTTTCATGTTAGGGACATATATATTTACAATTGTTAGATCTTCTTGTTAGATAGTCTCCTTTATTATAATATAGTGCCCTTCTTCATCTCTTGTTACAGTCTTTGGTTTAAAATCTAGTTTGTCTTATGTGCCTGCATGGCTCAGTTGGTTGAGCATCTGACTCTTGATTTTGGCTCAGGTCATGATCCAAGTGTCATGGGATTGAGCCCATATTGGGCTCTGTCCTGAATGTGGAACTTGCTTGTATATTCTCTCTCTCTCTCTTTCTCTCTCTCTCTCTCTCCCTCCCTCCACACCCCCTTCTTTCTCTCTCTTTTTATCTCTCTCCTTCTGCCCCTCTCCACAGCTCATGCTCTCTCTCTCTCAAATAAAAAAAATCTAGTTTGTCTGATACAAGTATTGCTACTCTGGCTTTCTTTTGATGTTGATTTATTTGCATGATAAATGTTTCTCCATCTCCTCACTCTCAATCTGCAGGTATCTTTACGTCTGTAATGAGTCTTTTATCGGCAGCATATAGATGGGTCTTTTTTTTTTTAATACATTCTGACACTCCATGCCTTTTGATTGGAATATTTAGTTCATTTGCATTCAGAGTAATTTTTGATATATATTTGATGGCATTTTATTACTAAAATGCT
This sequence comes from Crocuta crocuta, assembly GCF_008692635.1. Classification (NCBI taxonomy): domain Eukaryota; kingdom Metazoa; phylum Chordata; class Mammalia; order Carnivora; family Hyaenidae; genus Crocuta; species Crocuta crocuta. The sequence goes on along the minus strand of NW_027531905.1, from coordinate 1,711,944 downwards.
TTATCATTATTTCTGGAGATTTTCTCTTTTCCTTTTTAGACTTTATCACTTTTGGTCTTTCCTTCCCACTCAAAGAATCACATTTAATATTTCTTGCAGGGCTGGTTTAGTGCTCACAAACTCCTTTAGTTTTTGTTTGTCTGGGAAACTATCTTTCCATTCTGAATGATAGCCTTTCAGGATAGAGTGTTCTTGGATGTCTATTTTTCCCATTCAGTACATTGAATATATCATGTCACTCCCTGCTGGCTTGCCAAGTTTCTGTGAAGAGATCTGCTGCTAACCTTATGGGTCTTCCCTTGTAAGTTAGGGACTTCCTTTGTCTTGCTACTTTAGGATTTTTTCTTTATCACTGTAGTTTGCAAAGTTAACTGCAATATGTCTTGGTATCTGCCTGCTTTTGTTGATTTTGAATGGAGGTCTCAGTGCCTCCTGGATTTGGATGTCTGTCCTTCCCCAGATTCAGGAAGTTTTCAGCTGTTATTTCCCCCAAATAAACCTTCTGCCACCTTTTCTCCTTCTTCTTGTTCTGGGACTTCTATGATATGAATGTTATGTTTGATGAAATCACTGAGTTGCCTGAGTCTATTCTTGTGATCATAGTTCTTCTTTCTCTCTTTTGTTCAGCTTCATTATTTTACATAATTCTATCTTCTGTATAACTTATTCATTCCTTTGCTTCTTCCATACTTGTGGTCATTACTTTCAGTTGGTTTCAAATCACAGATACACATTTTTCATTTCTCCGATTGGTTTTTAGCTCTTTTTTCTCTGTGGTGTCTCTCTGAAGTCTTCCATGCTTTTCTCAAGCCCAGTGAGTATCCATATGACTTTTCCTTTAAATTCTGCCTCAGGCATATTGCTTATATCTGTTTCAATTAGATCTCTGGCTGTGACCCTTTCTTATTCTTTCTTTTGGGATAAATTCCTCCATCTTAGTATTTTGTGTAGGTCTCTGTCTTCTTTGTGTTAGAAAATCCTGCGATGTTTCCTGCTCCTGTGAATAATTCCTGCTCCTGTGGAATTTGCTGCATGCACTCTACTTCTAAATTTTGTCTGCTCTGCCCCTAAGGTCACTCATCTGCAGAGGCTCTCTTGCTTGAATTGAGGAATGTTTGAACATTGGCCAGAGTGTGGTGAGGTGAGCTTTAACTGTATGTGCTCTGGTCTGCTTGTTAAATGAGACTTGATGATATTTCCATTAGAACTGAAGCTTTACAGGGGCTCCTGGGTGACTCAGTCAGTTGAGCGTCCAACTTCAGCTCAGCCAATCACATAGCTCGTGGGTTTGAGCCCCATGTGGGGCTCAGTATTGATGGCTTAGAGCCTGGAGCCTGCTTTGGATTCTGTGTCTCCCCCCCCCCCCCCCCCACTTGTGTTCTGTCTCTGTCTCTCAAAAATAAATAAACATTTAAAAAAACTAAGAAAAAAACCCAAAGCTTTGTAGAACTCTGTGTCAGTGGATATAGTGTGTGTGTGGGTTTGTGCTCACCTTCTGAGGGAAGAGGCCTGGTGCACTGGTCCTAAGGTACACTTGCCCAAGAAAAGCAGTGCCAGCAGCATATGGGAGTGGGATCTGGTATAACCAGTTTAGGCAGCCAGTGTTGGTGCTATGCTGTTTACTGAAGTTGGTCTATGCTGAAGAGTCTAGAGGGAAATGGTGCCTGCTATCTCCTCTGGAGTCTATGCTTGCTGCTCTCAGAGAAGCCCTCCCAGAAGAGTGAATAATTTTCCCTTGTGTGTCCCTGGCATTTTTCAAATTGCTGTTTTCTCACTGTGTCCAGGTTGTTTGCCTGCCTGGACCAGTGCAGTACCTTCTGGGTTCTATCCTAGCCAAGTCTGCTGACTTTTAAAACTCCAAACTTTAGGGACCTGGTGTGGTGGGGACCTGCACTGGTCTTCTGGTGGAGGGTCTTGCCATGCTAGGATTGATTCAGGTTTGAGCCAGAAGTGCAGTCACACCAGAGCACAGGGACTTGGGATTTGGAGAAAGCAGGCTAAATAGCCAGTGTCTGAGTTAGCTGCCCTCAGCAGTATGTTTCTGTGCCAATGCTGAGGGGCACGGGAATGAAATGGTGCCCACTGGCTCCTTCTTCTATGGAGAGGTAATGCCATCTCTAACAGACGTGCTCCAAGAAGAAGGAACAGTGTCCTCCATGTGCCCTAGGTGATCCTCAGATTACATCATCTGCCCCGAGGTGTTTTGCATGTCTTCTCTCCTTGCATGTTTTTTCTCTCATAAAAGAATCCTTTTCTTTCTCTCAAGGGGTAGGGCAGCACCTTCAGGTCTCTATCCCAGCCAAGTCCACGGACCTCCAAAACTCCAGTCCTCAAACCCCTCTAGTTGCAAGAACTCACAAAAAGCAGCTCTTCTCATTTTTCCACCAATTGCTTTGGAGAAGAGTTCTTGTGTATATCCTTTAGTGCTCCACTCTCTCTCACCTTTCTCCATGACCAGGGCTCCCTCCCCTCAGCAGCATCCTCAATCCCTTTCTCCTAAACCATGTCTCCATACTTCCTACCTTCCTCAATGTGGCTTCGTCTCCTCCACTAGTTGTGCAATTTGTTCTGTCTGTGCTCAGGTCAATTTCTTGGATATTCAGAATGATTTGATAGTTATCTAGCTGTGTTTGAAGGATGGGGCAAGTCTGCAATCCTCCTACCACACTACCATCTTAGCTCCCCATTGACACCAGTTATAGAAAATACATAAACTAACAAGTGTGACTACGTTATAAAATCGTATTTATAAAAACAAGCAACAGCCACATTTGGCCTATGGGCTATAGTTTTCCATTCTTGCATTATCAGTTCACTTAATATTAAAAAAATATGAGAATTATTATCTCCATTTTACAGATAAAGAACTAGGGACAGATAAGGAAAGAGAAAGCTCAAGTAAATTACCCAAATTCACACAGTTATCAAGTTACAGAACTGAGATATAATCCCAAGCAGTCTGTCTCTAGAGAAGTATCCTTCAGTTATGAGTTAAAATTTTTTAAAATATTTATTTATTTTTGAAAGAGAGAAAGAGACAGAATGTGAGCAGGGCAAGTGCAGAGAGAGAGAGAGGGTGACACAGAATCTGAAGCAGGCTCCAGGCTCCGAGCTGTCAACGAAGAGGCCAGTGTTGGGCTTGAACCCACAAACTGTGAGATCATGACCTGAGCTAAAGTCAGATGTTTAACTGACAGAACCACCCAGGTGCCCCTCAGACATGATTTTTAAAAGTGGGTATATGCATGTGTGTGCATTTTTTTAATCTTGTACTATCATACTGTTCTGCATGTTATTTTCTTTTAATGATACCTTGGCTATCTTTCCATATCAACATATTTATAAATCCAACTCATACCTTTCAGTTCCTGTACAGTATCCCATTGTATGAATTACTAATCAGTAAATATCTAGCTTATATCTGTGCATTTGTCCTTAAAAACAATGTTTCACTGAGTATCCTTGTCCTGAGGTATTTGCACACGGGTACTCACATATCTAAGAATTTAGGGAAAATTACTACAAGTGCTAAGTCAAAGAATATACCAGTTAGAATATATTTTAAAAACAAAGAGCAAAACAAACAAAATTTTAAAATCCCACTCCAGGTTACTTTTAATAGAGGGAATTTAGTATGGGGAACCAGTTTCAAAGAGGTAGAAAGGAGCCTGAAAGGGCAAATAGGCCACTCAAAGATCAGTAACAACGTAAAGCCACCAGGGGCTGGAGAAACAAAGAGGTGGTAGTATGACCAGAGGCAGCAGCTGGAAGCATTCTGTGGCAGCTGGATTGTCCTGCCTGTCAGGAGCTGGGTCATACATAAGTCAGATGCAGCCACTGCTGGGAATGCCCTGGAAATAGAAAGGGAAAAGAAATATACTAGCTTCTTCTATTCTTTGGCGCTTCAATCTCTTGATGGTACTTCCCATTGACTGAATCTAGCTGGAAGCAGGCGGGCAAAGGAGGCTGGAGACTGTAGTTGGTAGGGGTTAGCCCCTCTGAGACAGATCTGAGCAGAAGGGTGGGAAATGGAGCAGAGAGCAAATAGGACATGGCTGAAGCAAACAGTATTGTGCTTTCAATTTTGATATATATTTCCAATATTTGCCCATCAAAGGAGCTGCAAAGATTTGTAGTTTCAATAAATATGTCTCTTTTCCAGCAAATTCTCCAGCACCGTGAATTTGTCTCTTGAAATAAAAATAATATTTTGTGGTTTTAATTTGCATTTGTTTAATTATGAATACAGTTGAGCATCTTCTTATTTGTTTGTATACTATCCATATCTATTTTTCTGTTAATAGTAGGTTTACATCCTCTATCAGTGTTTCTATTAAATTGTACTTTTTCTTATTACTTGTAAGAACTCATATGTGTGAAAAAAAAAAGAACTCATATGTGTGTGTGTGTGTGTGTGTGTGTGTATAGTCAAACATGAATCTTTTTCTTATTCTATGTCCTCTGGATTAGAGAGTTTGTCTCTTGTATAGGAAGTTTTTTTCCTGCAAGATTATAAATATATTAGATAGAAGAACTTCAATTTTTTTTCTTCTTATTTTTTTCTGCTCTACCCAGAGAGCATCATGATAACTAAAACTTTGGGTCTCTTCTAGGTTATTTTTCTAGGTTAAGAGATCTTAAAATTGAGACTATCCTCTCGTGCACCCTACATTCCTTCCTCATTAATTTCCAAAGGAATTTCTTTTTTTATTTTAATTTTTTATGTTTCTTTTTGAGAGAGACAGAGCATGAGCAGGGGAGGCGGAGAGGTAGAGAGAGAGGGAGACACAGAATCTGAGGCACGCTCCAGGCTCTGAGCTGTCAGCATAGGGCCTGACATGGGGTTCAAACTCACAAACTATGAGATCACGACCTGAGCTGGAGTCAGGCACCCAACCAGCTGAGCCACCCAGGTGCCCCCAAAGGAGTTTCTTAATTAGTGAGAGATCCCCTTTTCCTCCCATCTGAGATATGAAATGTGATTAAATTGGAATCTCTGATAGGCCTCTATTTTATGTCTAGGCCTATACTGTGCCGTGTCTACTCTTGACTCTAAGTTTTGATTTGGGGATATGGATTGTAATGAAGAAGGCCTTGAATTAAAAGGGAGTTGGAAATAGTATTGGAATAGGAGTACAGGGTCATTTTTCCAATACATGCAAAAGATTTCTCGGCAAAAGGCTAGAGATGGTACCCATATTGACCCCATGATTCTAACTGTTCCCATGAAGCTAACAAAAACATGCTTCTCAAAAGCAAGAACTATGTGAACTTTGAGTTTAACCAGTTTTCCCTAGCACTTGGCATGGTACATAATACAGCAAGGATCCTCGGCAAATATTTACTTATTTGAAGATTCTTTAAGTCAGAAGGATCTCCTGCTTCTCCAACACATCTGGGATCTGGGACTTAAGGATTGATGACTACAAGGTCTTAGGAAAGGTGTTTCTGCTATTATGATGTGGCATGGTTAGGTGTCATAACATTAATTTGTTTATTTTCAGTATATATCACCCTGTTCTCTTAATGATATCTTAAGAGCTACTTTTACCTCTTCTTCGGGCCACAATGTCACAGGAAAAGAGGAATAAAAAGACTTTGCTAATTTAGGTAGGAGTTAAAAAGATTAAGGTGCATATGAAAAGAAAACAGTTTTTAATTTTTAAAACCAGTTCTTTACTTCATACAGAGTGGATGGAATTATAGATGGGAATAAGGAGAAAGAGACAGGAGGGCAGGTTGATTGCACGGGGAAGTAAAAGGAAGTGGAGTGGTGGGGAGAGGAAAGACGGAGAAGAGGGCCTACCATCATGAAAACCAAGAAGGATGGGAAAGTCCACCCCCATCCCATCCTATCCAAACAAAGACATAATCTCAGGGTAGTCCACTATTCAACAACTGTGGATGTTTGTAGTCATTTTAATTTGATGGTGAAAAATTTGGATGTCTAGGTAGATAAATGAAAGTGCAAGGAAAACCTCACCACCTCTAATAAAGGACAACTGGACAGCAAGAGTTAAGACTTTGCCAATGAGTACATGTTGGATTGTTTCCATTTTTTGGTTATAATGAATAATATTGCTATGAATGGTGCAATTTTTTTGTGGGGATGTTTCCATTTGCTTTCCATTTCTTTTCTGTATATATCTATAGTAATGAAATTGTACATCCCAGGAATGAAATTTTTGGTCCTGTGATAACTATATTTAACCTTTCTAGGAACTGCCAACTATTAGACAAAGCATATGCACCATTTTATATTCTCAACAGCAATGTATCAGAGTTCCAGTTTGTTTCCATCTTCACCACACTTGTCTATCTTTTTTATTATAGCCATTGTAATGAGCATGAAGTGGTATCTCATTGTGGTTTTGATTTATATTTCCCTGATAGTTAATGACATTCATCATCAATAATATTCATGTGCATATATTGGCCATTTATATATGGAGAAGTGTCTATTCAGATCCTTTGTCCACTTTTAAATGGACTCCTTATTGTTTTATTGTTGCGGCACCTGGGTGGCTTAATTGGTTAACCTTCAGACTCTTGATCTTGGCTCAGGTCATTATCTCATGATTTAAGAGATCAAGCTCCGTGTCAGGCTCTGGGCTGACAATGCTTGGCATTCTTTCTCTCCCTCTCTTTCTGCCTCTCCCCTGAATATGTTCTCTCTCCCTCTCTCAAAAAAATAAATAAACAAAACAAGTCATTTTCAATATGTTCTGAATATCAGTCCCTGGATATGATTTGCAAGTGTTTTCTCACATTCTGTGGGTCGTCTTTCAATTTCTTTATAGATCTTTTGAAGGAAAAAAAATTTTTTTGAAGATCTAATTGATTTTATTAAGTGATTCATGAATTGGGCAGCATCCCATCCAGCAAGTAGAGAGGAGCTCTGAAAGCACAAAATTTTTAATTTTCACAAAGGCCAAATTTCTTTGGTTGCTCATGCTTTTTGTATCATATCTGAGAAACCATTGCTTAACCCAAGGTCCAGTAGACTTAATGCTTAAGTTTACTTCTAAGAATTTTAGCTCTTACAAAGACCAAAGTCTTTGATCCATTTTTCAGTCAATTTTTGTGTGATGAAAATGGAGTGCTGAAGGAGGAAGGAAGGGTCCAAACATCATTCTTTTGCATGCAGATCCAATTGTCTTAGCACCATATGCTGAAAACACTATTCTTTCCCTATTTGAACAGTCTTAGCACTCTTGTCAAAAATCAATTGATCTATATTCTTCTTGAACTCTTTTCAGTGTTTCTATTTAATTATACAGTGTTTCCTACCATAACTTGACTGATACAGTAACTGGTAGCAGAAATGGTTCCAGGAAACATTCCTTCGACGTGGAATTCTGGGATTAGATTGCTAACATTTCTGAGGAGCAATGACTAACCCCCTTCCTGAAGGAAAGTGAAACACTGATAACCCACAGAATATTGTAGCATTATAATTACCCAAATTATCAATAGTAGCATGGGATGATGCACAAGTTGAAGCCATTAGGAGATCAAATCATTGTAGCATTTAATTGCTGTGGGGACCATAGAAATTATAAAGATTTCTGATAGCCCTAGAGAGGGTACAGGACAAATTACAGGATCTGGATGCTTGATTCAGTAACTGAGTGAAAGATTACAAAGCCTCAATTGCAGAGTCAGTGTAGCTAAAAAATCAAGCACAGAGGCCAAAATTGAATGGTTGTGCAATTACAACAAAACTGCCACTCAACTCTGTCATGATCTCTTTTGTAAAAGAAAAGGCACCTGTGTGTAAGAGGTAGACCCTGAGACAGAGGATAGGCTCACTTTGGCAGAGGTGAATGAGATCAAGAACTTTGAAATCCTAAATAAACCCCCGCCGAACCTGTTTTCCTTGTACAGGGCAGATCCTCCATAGCTGTCTGAAAAAAAAAATAGTCTTCCTCTACATGACATTTTTTAAATGACTGTAACTTGGGCAGTGGTCTCCCTAAGATTATGATAATTTGATGAATCCCCTCTACCATCCTTCATTCTTTCTAGTCCCACAATGAGAATTAGATCCAACCCAAATATCTTAGCTTGCTAGGGCTACTGTACAAAGTACCCAAAACTGGGTGACATAAACAATAGAAATTTATTGTCTCACAGTTCTGGAGGCTAGAGGTTCAAAATCAAGGTACTGAGAGGGTTGATTCCTTCTGACGATAGTGAGAGAAAATCTCTTCTATGCCTCTCTCTTAGCTTCTGGGGGTTTTCTGGCAATCTTTGGTATAACTTGCCTTATAGAAATATCACCATGATTTCTGCCTTATTTGGTGTTCTCCATGTTTGCATGTTCCCTTTTTAATAAGGACACCAGTTGTATTGGATTAGGGTCCACCTTAATCGCCTCCTTTTGACCTGATTATAAAGACCCTATCTCTAAATAAGGTCACATTCTGAGGCAGTGAGGGTTAGGAATTTAACACATGAAATTTTGTGAAGACACATTTCAACCCATAATGATAACCCAGACAGGAAAAAAAAAGACCTTACCCAGAAGGAAACAGCCTATATATGAAGAAGGAAAAAAAAGCATATTCTCAGCAATTTGTATTGACAAGAATCCAGGGAACATGTGTGGGATTAAATTCCAAAGATGTACGGCCAGTGGTGATGAATACAAGATTTGACTGGGCTGAAGTTACCAGTTGGGTGCACTCTCCTGTCAATTAGAATTTAATATATTGACTCAACACTTAGAAGAAGCACGAATGTTTTCCTAAATTGGCTAATTACATCTGGAGTCCAATTCATTGCCTATCAACTCCCTTGGCATAGTGTAGTGGAAGGAATCTAAGGGCTCAGAGAAACAAGAATGATGACACAAATCTATTATGATTTAATTGTTCTCCCACTGTGAACCACATGTCTCCCTGGGCAAAATTGGAAGATAATCCTTACACCAATGCATTACAGAATGCTATATTAAAGGGAACACCAACATCCATATAAAGCTCTCTGGTGGCTGTTCTTTGCCAGCTGGAGATGTCAGTGAAGGATATTGCCAAGGAATAGAGTATCTTTATCTCAAATGTAATGAAAAATCCAGAAGTAAAGCAAGCATGGCAATCCTTAGGCTTCAGTAACAAGGTGAGTACAATTACCAGAATAACCCACAGAGATGAAGCAATAATCAGAGTATATGACCTATAGGGATATGTGACAATGTATAGGTCATAAGACCTTAGGAAATAAATACAAGGGCAGGCTATCAACATGTTGGCATATTCAGATAGTGACTCTAGGTCTAATAGGCAAAAACCTAAGTTAAGTCACTGTAATGTGGATTCACAGCCTCATATCCAGATTGTAGAACTAAACTACTTCAAAGATTTGGAGCCCCAAAGGATTCTGCAATGTGATCACAGTTGTGAATCTTTGGTAAAAAATCCCCAATAACAAGTGGGGCAGTGTAAACTAAAAAAGTAAATATCTCTTGGGGTTATTTGATATTGGTTTTGAACTGAAGCTAATCTCTAATTCTCAGAGACACAAAACAAGCAAAATAAAGCAACACAAAACAAAAACAAACAAAATCCACCAAGTCCACCACTCAGTGTTAGACCTTATGAGATCAGGTGACAGAATCTTGACCAGAATCAATTTCACAGTGGGTCCAATGTCATGATGGACCCGTTCTATAGTTACTTCCCTACTCTCAGAATATATGATGAAAAAGGAATATTTATTAACTGTCCTTTGATTGATAGGGTGAGGGCCATTACAGTAAGAAAGTTCAAGTAGAAGCCAACTCAGATAGTGTTCCAAAAGTCATCCTACTTCCCTGGGAAACGTCTAAAGATTTGTATTACCAACATACACGTGAAAGATGCAGAGTGGAGATTTCCACCACAATCCCACTAATCCTCCATTGGTGCAAAAGACACATGTGTTTTAGAAAATGACTGTAGATTACTGGAAATTTATTTTTTTATTAAAAATTTTTTAATGTTTATTTATTTTTGAGAGAGTGAGCAATAGAGCATGAGTGGGAAAGGGGCAGAAAGAGAGGGAGAAACAGAATCTGAAGCAGGCCCCAGGCTCTGAGCTGACAGCACAGAGCCCAACACAGGGCTCAAAATCATGAACCGTGAGATCGTGACATAAGCTGCAGTCAGATGCTTAACCAACTAAACCACCCAGGTGCCCCTGTAGATTACCAGGAAGTTAATCAGAAAGTGATGCCAGTCACAGCTGTGACGCTGGGTGTGGTGTATTTATGGAGCAAATCTACATAGCCTCTGGCACTTGGTATGAACTAATGACCTAGTAAATAATCCTTTCCAATTCCTTTTAACAATGATAATCAAAGATTATGTGTCAAGGATAGGAATAAATATTTACCATCTTACCTCTGGACTGTCTCTTTTTTTTCTCCTCCACATATAGTTTTTATTCTTCTCTATCTTGTTCTTTCCTAGAAGTTTGACCTGTATGGACATAATCTGCCAGAAAATGGTAGACAAACCCCACACAATTCAAGACCTGCCTCTGTGGTGGATTTCTAGGGATCCAGTGGCTTGAGGATATGTTGGGATTGTCCTCTGAAATGAAATAAATTGTTGCATGTGGCATTGCACCATGGGGAGAACGAAGCATCATACTTGGAGGAACTCTTTAAACTGACAACCTACATTCTATCTGATGTGTTTCTCCTTCTCATTTACTAGGTAACCCATATGGCTTCTAGTTTTGAGTAAAGCCAAGAGTTAGATGTTATTGTAGCAAGACTAAAGTATAGTGCAAGCTTCCCTGTTACTTGTGCAGGTGACAGAAGTCCCAATGGTATTGGAAGTCTCTTTGGGAGGCAGAGATAATGCATTCAGCCTCCAGGAAACCTTAATACAAGAGTCATAGTAGAGCGCCCTAGAGTTTTGGAAGAAGTAAACACGCTCTTCTTCTGCCAACTATGCTCTTGAAAAGTAGCTCTTCACCTGCTCCTAGGACCTAGTAGAGACTGAGTCCTTAAATGTGGAACATCCAAGTATTGAGTTCACCCAAACTGCCAGTCACAAACTAAGAGTAACGTGATGATCAAATCAGAACATTACATAGGTACAACATTTAATTGCTATAGCATTTTATCATTTATAATGGCAATATAACATATAAGACAAGGCCCAAGTAGATTGAAGAGGTACAATTAAACTGTACAAGTGGGTGAGTCAGAGCTGCTTGGTAACTACATATAGTATTTGTTGCCTTTTCTTCATCTCACATTTAAGGTTTTATATGGAGTTTTCTATGCCCAGAAAGCAGAATAAGAAAAAATGCAGACCTGGTTTGTGGACGAGACTCATGGTATGCTGACATAAACCAGAAATGGAAGGGCACTGCACTATAGCTCCACTGAAGGGTAATTCGGAGGTGGTTGAAAAACTCTCCCTGGAACAGAAATCTGGATCATATATTGGTTGTGCACTTCGTAAAAGAGAGGTGACCTGGGTATCTACACTAATTCTTGAGTAGTGGTAGATTAGTTACACAGAGACTTGATAATGAGAGGATTGGAAGAGTGACAGAAAGAGGGCAAGGAGACAGGTACAGGGATGGGCTTATCATAAAGGGAATAGGATGTGAAGATATTTTTGTCCCGTGTAAGTGCCATGAGAGGGTATCTGCTCTGGAGGAAGAGTTCAGTAATCAGGTAGACAAGATGGCTCATCCTCTGGATATGAGTAACCCTCTTTCTGCAGTTACTGCAGCATTTGCTTAGTGGTCCCATGTACAAGTGTCCATGGCGGCAGGAAAAGAAGCTATGTCTGGTGTTACGGACTGAATTGTGCCCCTCCCTGAAAAACTCAAATGTTGAAGCCTAAACCCAATACCTCAGAATGTGTCTGTATTAACAGATAAAGCCTTCGGAGCACACCTACTGTCCAGGGCCTCTAGGTGATGCTGCTGCCCCAGTGGCAGGACTGCCACCCAGGTGGGACAGAGAATCAAACCAAGGAGGGTTATTCTTGAGCCTTAGAATCTAAATCTTTTTTTTTTTTTAACATTTATTTATTTTTGAGAGAGAGTCAGAGATACAGCATGAGTGGGGGAGGGGTGGAGAGAAAGGGAGGCACAGAATCTGAAGCAGGCTCCAGGCTCTGAGCTGTTAGCACAGAGCCTGATGCGGGGCTCGAACTCACAGACTGTGAGGTCATGACCTGAGCCAAAGTCGGATACCCAACCGACTGAGCCACCCAGGTGCTCTGAGCCTTAAAATCTAATGGAATTTGCTCTGCTGCACTTATGAACTTGCTTGGGACTTGTGGCCCCTTTCTTCTTTCTGACTTCTCTCTTTTGGACTGGGGATTTATGCCTCATGCCTGTCCCATCATTGTATATCAGAAGTAGATAACTTGTCTGATTTCACAGTTTCAGACAATAGAGTGGAATTTTTGCCTCAAGACAAATCATACTTGGGGTCTCACCTATACTTAATTTAGATAATATTTATTTATTTTTGTTTTTTAAATGTTTGTTGATTTTGAGAAGGAGAGAGAAGATAATCAGGAGAGGGGCAGAGAGAGATGAAGAGAGAGAGAATGCCAATAAGGCTTTGTGCTATCAGTGCAGAACCCAACTCAGGGCACAAACCCACAAACCATGAGATCATGATTTGAACCGAAATCAAGAGTTGGACGTTTAACCAACTGAGCCACCTGGGTGCCCCAATTTAGATAATGTTTAGTAGATGAGATCTGAGATTTGGGGGTGATGCTGAAATGGGTTGAGGTTTTTTTTTTTGAAGTTTATTTATTTATTTTGAGAGGGAGCAAGAGCATGTGCATGACTGGGGGAGGGGCAGAGAAAGAAGGAGAGAGAGAATCCCAAGAAGGCTCTGCACCCACGAAGATCAACTATACCTGAAGATCAACTAAACCTACGAAGCCATGAGATCATGACCTGAGCCAAAACCTAGTTTTGGACACTTAACTGAGCCATCCAGGTGCCCCAAGACTTTTAAGCTGTTGTTATAAGGGTGACTGTATTTTGCACATGAGAAAGATATAAATTTTGGGGATCCAGAGAGCAGAATGTTATGGACTGAATGGTATTCCACCAAAATTCATATGTTGAAGCTCTAACCTCCATAACCTCAGAATATAGTATTTGGAGATAGGGCCATCAAAAAAGTATTTAAGTTAAAGTGAATCCATAAGGGTGGGCCCTAATCCAATCTGACTGGTGACATTATAAGAAGGGGTATCAGGACATACAGAGAGAGATTCTAGGGATGAGTGCACACAAAGAAGCCCTATGAGGACACAATGAGAAGTCAGCCATCTGTAAGCCAAGAGGAGAGCCCTCAGGAGAAACCAAATTTGCCAACACCTTGATCTTGGACATGTAAGCCTCTAGATCTGTGAGAAAATATTTCTATTGGCTGACTAATCCACCTAGTCTGTCGTATTTTTTTATGGCAGCTCTGGCAAAGTAATACATATGGGTTAACATCTTCTCCTCACCAGATTGAGGTTGTGGCTACCAACAACAGTAAAGGCCAGTGATGAGCCTGAATATGGCATCATTCCCCGAGAAACCAGGCAACTCTTTGGCAGATTGATTACACTGGATCTCTTCCATCGTGGAGATGGAGCAACTTGTTATAATAAGGATAGACATACATTTCAGGTATAGTTTTACCTGCTCTGCCAAAACTGCTTCTGCCAGTTTGTGTGTATGGTGTCCACAGACAGACTCAAACCAGAGCATTCATTTTACAGCAAAAACATTGTGACAGTGTGCTCATGCCTATAATGTTCACCTGTCTCAATGTGTATCCCATCACCCAGGGCTGCTGAAGATGCCTTCCAGGAGAGGATGCCTTGTGAAATTGACACACCATCCTACAGAATGCTGTGTATGCCTTCAGCCAGTTATTAATAAGTGCTTCGGAGAAAAAGAGTTAACACTAAGCCTGTGACTCATTTCCTCCCTACCAGGGACATGGTTGACATTAAGCATCCTGCCTTGTAAACATGCTAATGGTATTTACTAGTGGAAATAGACAGGGAATTCATCACCTAAAAATGGCTACACCTTGTCTGTCTAGTTTCTTATTATAAATAAATCTGGATTCATGGATTGGTGTACATGATGGGAGTTACTCCTGCAAACCTTTCTATCTATCAAATGACTTTCTCTAAGAATACACTGTTTAAGTGCTCATCTGTTACTCCAAAACCAAGATGCATCCCAGGGTGGGAGAAAGGGGAAATTAGTAAGATGTACCCCTCCAGGAATAAATGTTACATTAGTATCTATCTCCTATATGTATCAATTGAACCAACTGGCAAAGTTTGGTTTTGGCAAGATCTATGACTGATGTGAGTCTGTTTCAACAATCTATTTGTGGCAATTCAGGTCCATCTCTTCTGCTACTGTGATACATAAATCTGGGAGCCAAAGGGATAAAGTGGGAGTATCTTTTTCACTATGACACATACATACCCAGTGAATGGTTTTTTGCTTCCTATCTGCAATTCTTGGGATTAGTGTATTTACAGGTCCTAGCACCCGAGAGAGGTGTGTGTCTTCCTGGGAACAGAGTCAAGTTTTTGGTAAACTGGAAACTGAGACTCACCCTGGTACTTGGAGTTCATGTCATGGATCCAGCAGGTAGATAAGTTGGTCATTCTACTGGCCAAACTGATCATGACCAGGGGAAAACTGGAAATGAAATCAAGGAAGACTACATTTAGAACCAAGGAGATTCACCTGGGTACATTTCAGTACTGCCATACCCATAATAATGGTCAATAGGAAACTGGGAACTTAATAAAGATAGACTTATTAATGGTTGGGTTGCTCCACCAAGTAAAGGACTCTGCCTAAAACAAGAGGCAAGCAGAAGTAAGGAGAATGAAGATATAATTATCAACTTAACTTTATAACTAAATGCAGCAGTTGAGAAAATTAGTAAACACATTGTATTAATGACTTTCCTCCCTTCTTTGTTTTTCCCAGACAACTTATCTAAAGGGCTCTGGAAATTGCTTGTGTTTTTGGTTTCAGGTTGAAAGTATGACTGAACTGACATCATCCCATGATAATATGGCGACTGATGGGACTTTCTATGTCTCTTGTTTTGAGGAACAAATTTCTTATTTTGTCCAAGAACAGAATGCATGATAAGGATTAAAAAGGGTAGTGCTGCGTGGTTTCTATCTGCCCATGGCAAATTTCTATTTGCCCTGTCCCTTTCCAACCCTATTCTGTGTCTATGGGATTGGATCATTTTGGACTGCATCAACAGGTTGCCTTGCCCTTGGTTTTTGTATTAACTTTCTATTGCTGCTATAAAAAATTGCCACAAACTTATTGGATTAAAACAACACATATTTGTTATCTTATAGTTCTGAAAATAAGACGTCTGAAATGAATTTCACTGGGCTAAAATCAAGGTGGTAGTGTGGCTGCATTCCTTCTGGAGGCTCTAGAGGAGAATCTGTTTCTTTGCCTTTTCCAGCTTCTAGAGGCCATCTGCATGCTTGTTGATGGCCCCCTCCTCCATCTTCATAGTTAGCAACACACCATCTTCAAATCCCTCTCTCTGACCTATTTCACTTTCACTTTTCCCTCTCTCACTTATAAGGACCTTTACAATTGCATTGGGCCCACCCAGATATCCCCCATCTCAGAATTCTTCATCACATCTGTAAAGTCCCTTTCTATGCTAAGAAAAGTATTCACAGGTTCCAGGGAGTAGAACATGGACATCTTGGGGCACCTGGGTGACTCAGACAGTTAAGTGTCTGACTTTGGCTCAGGTCATGATCCGACAGCTGGTGGATTTGAGCCCTGCATCCGGTTCTGTGCTGACAGCTCAGAGCCTGCTTCAGATTCTGTGTCTCCCTCTCTCTCTGCCCCTCCCCCACTCATGCTCTGTCTCTCTGTGTCTCAAAAATAAATAAAACAAACAAAATTTTTTTTAAAAAAAGAACATGGACATCTCGGAGAGTCATTATTCTGTCTAACATAATTTTCATTTGGATTCAACCCTTGGGAGCTGGGGGAGTGGTGGAGACAAGATTAGAGAGCATGAGGAAAGTAAATTTGAAGTACTTATTCTCTGGCTTCCTCCCTGCTCCTTGCTGCATCCCTTTCTGAAGGCCATGGCTTCTATCAGGTGGCCCTCTCTTCCAGTTTGAAGTACATTTTTTGAATTCTTAAAATTACTCCCTCCCTTGGCTTTTTGGGACCAAGGGTCGTAACTATTCCATGCTCTTTTCAGTCCTGAGAATTTTCATCATCCTTTTTTGTTTTTTCTTCACTGTTCCCACACCATTATGAAGAGTGCCTTTTTGTTTATCAATTACCCTGTTGTTTTGGAAGGACTTTGACTGACAACAGCAGGGCAATGGTGAAACAATTATCTATGTGAAAATTATGATGATGAGGAGGATGTTGATTACCTACTTTTAGATTAAAAAAACAAATAAACAACCTTTTCTCTCCCTGTACATAACCTTAGTCTAGATTCTTTATGTCTTCCTATAAAATATCAAGTTTGGCTTTCTCTTACAGCTATAGTCAACTCTACTAACTGTTCAAAAGTGATCTTATATTTAAATATTTCAATCTATCCACTGTTTCTTTGAAAAATGTAGCATGTCATTCTCTTCTTCATTGATATGAAATGATTCTACCACTTCTAAAACCTCCTCTCATTATTTCCTGTATCTTTTCCTTTCTAGCTAACCCCAACCTTGGAGTCTTCTTTCCTACTAAGATCCAATGGTTGAAAGTTACCATTGTTCTATAGAGAGCTTATTTTAACAGGAAATTCGTACCTGAGCCCAAACTGGGGGTTTTGTGGAGACTTATAGACATAAAACATCCATGAAGAAGGTCATCTTTAACGTAGCAACACTTGGGTTTTACCCTATGCCCAAATTACCAATCCAGGTCCCAGACCTGAAAAGAGATATTAAATTTTTAAAAAGATGTATTTATGTAATGCTTAATTATACTTGTAAGAGAAAAGCAATTCAAACTTTTACCTATTGGTTTGGAAGAGGTGAGGCGAAGATACAGGGAAATAGACACTTTCTCATATGGTTTATGAGAGTATAAACAATAACTTCTATAGGAAAAAAATTGACAATAGTTCCTAAAATTGAAAAGGCACATGTCTTTTGACTTAGAAATTCTACTTCTAAGGGGCATCTCAGTGGCTCAGTCGGTTAAGCATCCAACTTCAGCTCAGGTCATGATCTCACAGCTTGTGAGTTCAAACCCTGTGTTGGGCTCTGTGCTGACAGCTCAGGGCCTGGAGCCTGCTTCAGATTCTATGTCTCCCTCTCTCTCTGCCCCTCCCCTGCTTATGGTCTCTCTCTCTCTCTCTCTCTCTCAAAAATAAACATTAAAATGTTTTTAATCTTTTAAAAATAAAAAAAGAAATAAAAAAGAAATTCTACTTCTAAGAATCTACCCTGTTGATCTGTTCCCAACCATGCCAGTTGATCTGTTAACAAAGATCTTTATTGCAGCATTATTTATAAAAGGAAAATGGAAACAATCTAAATATTCTTCAGTGGGAGACTAGGTAAATAAGTTGATATAAATTACGACCCTGACCCCCACACAATGGAATGCTATGCAGCTGTTAAAAAGACTCAAGATTCATTTGGTTGTTGTATCTTATATATGATGTGGCTATGAATCAGAAAAGCTATGGATGACATCCAAAATTCACATATTGGGATAACACAAAGGATCTGACTGTCAAATCAAATGCATCAAACAAGAGGCTTATCTAATATTAAGCTTCACTCTAATTTCAAGGATCTAAGTAATTCTGAAGCACAGGTGAAGTAGGGACACATCTGAGACCTGTCCCTCAGATCATTATAGCTCTGGCCAAGAGAAGCATGTGAGGTGTCTAAGCAATGTGTGTAGGTCACATGAAAACAAACAAACAAACAAACAAACAAACACATTTTAATCACAAAGCATCCATTTTATACTCAGATAGTTGCACACTTTACATGACATTTTACAGGAAGCCTTGTAAATTCAGAGACTCCAGGTTAGTTACCATAGCAGTCCTGGACAACTAAATACATTCTGCTTAGAGCATTCCACACATAAGGACTTTCCAACTAGCAAGTACCATTAGCTTCTTTGCCAGGAGGTCTGTTTATTAGAATATTCACAAAAAAATAAAAAACTAGATCAGATCTCTTCCTTTCCTCCTTTCCCAGAAGTACCTCCCAGTAACCAAAGAGAATTAATTGCTGACCTGCTACACAACAACCCTTCTTTTCTCATGTATCATTTCAATATGAATAAAAATTGGGTGGTGCTGAGAATATAAAAATGATGCTGACTTACATTAATTAACCCTAAAGGTCTTTAAAATTCAACAGAATAGACATTTATGTGTCTTAGGATATGATCAAGTTTAAGGGTTTTTAGAATTAGAAGGAAGTATGTTGAATATATTTTAAAATATACATGGATAGAGTTCTAATGAATTCCAAATTTGAAAGAACTATAGACAACTCCATATATCCAGAAAGTATTCTGTTTCTTCACTCTCAAAAGTCCATCAAACAACTTTCTTTCAATATATTTGTAGACATCTTCTGAAATGTTACTTTACCCCCCTAACAGCCCCTTGATAAAAGGAGCATGTTTCAATATTAAGTTGAACCATACAAAATTCCTGGTACTTTATTGTGTTGGCCTGCAAAAATAACAGTCTCATAAAGTTAGACAAAATACTACATGGACACTACTCTATTTCATCTCTAAATGTAAGTCAGACAAAATATAGAAAGAGCCAAATAGAAAATATCATGATAAAATAAGGCAGGATTGTGGAAGAAGGAAAAGCCCTAGTTTGGGTTAGGAGACCCTGACTTTAGTTTCTCCTTCACCACCTACTAACTGTATTTGTGTCAGTCTGTTTGTTGCTCCTAATTTCAGTCCCCTTACCTCTCAAATGAGACTTGACATGTAGACAATTATACCATATTGAGATACCACTTCACACCCGCAAAGATAACTATTACCATACAAAACGAAACTGAAAATAACAAGTATTGGCAAGGATGGAAAGAAATTGAAACGCTTGTGCACTACTGGTGGGACTATAAAATATTTAATGCTGTGGAAACAGTTTGGCAGTTCCTCAGAGTTAAGCATCGAATTGCCATATGACCCAGCAATCCCACTCCTGGATATACAACCAAGAGAATTGAAAGCAAGTACTCCAACAAATACTTGTAGACCAATGTTCATGGAAGCACTATTCACATTAACCAAAAGGTAGAAACAACCTACATATCCATCAATAGATGATGGATAAACAAAATGTGATATATATCCTGGGAATATTATTTGGCCTTAAAAAGGTATAGAATTCTGATCCGTGCTGCAATGTAGATAAACTGTGAAAACATTGTACTAAGTGAAATATACTGGACACAGAAAGACAATTATTGTCTGAGTCCACTTACTTTTTAAAAGCTTTTTATGATTATTTTTAAGAGACTGACAGAGAATGTGAACGGGGCAGGAATAGAGAGAGAGGGAGACACAGAATCTGAAGCACGCCCCAGGCTCTGAGTTGTCCACACAGAGCCCAATGTGGGGCTCAAACTCACAAACTCACAGACTATGACCTGAGCTAAAGTTGGACACTTAACCAACTGAGCCACCCTGGCACCCTGTGTGATTCCACTTATATGAGGCACATAGAAGAGGCAAATTTGTAGAGATAGAAAGTAGAATGGAGGTTACCAACAACTGGGGGAGGGGATAATGGGGAACTATTATTTAATGGGTACAGTTTCTGTTTATGATGACAAAAAAGTTCTCGGGATGGATAGTGGTGAGGGTTGTACTGCACTAAGAATACACTTAATGCTACTGAATTTTGAACTTAAAAATGGCTAAAGTGATAATCCAGTGAAGAAATGGGCAGAAGACATGAGTAGATACTTTTCCAAAGAGACATCCAGATGGCTAACAGACACATAAAAAATGCTCAACATCACTCATCATCAGGGAAATACAAATCAAAACCAAAATGAGATACACCTTACACCTGTTAGAATGGCTAAAATAAACAACTCAGGCATTAACAGATGTTGACAAGGATACGGAGAAAGAGGAACCCTTTTGCATGGCTAGTAGGAATAAAACTGGTGTTGCCACGTCGGAAAACAGTATGGAGGGTCCTCAAAAAATTAAAACTAGAACTACCCTACAACCGAGCAATTGCACTACTAGGTATTTATCTAAAGGATACCGGAGTGCTGATTTGAAAGGGCACATGCACCCCAATGTTTATAACAGCACTATCGAAAATAGCCAAAGTATGGAAAGAGCCCAAATGTCCATCGACTGACAAATGGATAAAGAAGATGTGGCATATATATACAATGGAAGATTATTTGGTGATAATGAAATCTTGCCATTTGCAACAATGTGGATGGAACTAGAGTGTATTATGCTAAGTGAAATAAGTCAGAGAAAGACAAATATCAGATGATTTCACTCATTTGTGGAATTTAAGATACAAAACAGATGAACATAAGGGAAAGGAAGCAAAAATAATATTAAAAACAGAGAGGAAGACAACCCATAAGAGACTCTTACATATAGAGAATAAACTGAGGGTTGCTGTCAGGGTGTTGGGTTGGGGGGAAGGGCTAAAAGGGTAAGCTGCATTAGGGAGGACCCTTGTTGGGATGAGCACTGGGGGTTATATGTAAGAGATGAATCACTAAATTCTATTCCTGAAGTTGTTATTATAATATATTTTAACTACCTAGGATTTAAGTTAAAAAAATAAATCAAATGGTAAAAAAATGGCTAAAGTGATCAATTTTGTGCTATGTATTTTTATCACAATAAAAATGTAGATAATCATTATAGCACTATTATTGTAACTAATACATATTATAAGTTTTTCTTTCACTTTATGGTAGAAATAGTAGATAATTAAAATCAAAATGTAATTTCAAATATTGCTTGTTGTCATTAAATTCAAGAAGGAAACAAGAAAAAAAAATCTCACAAACTTCGTAAGTAATAAACTCTATTACATGTATTTAATTTTTTCTTATTTTTTAATTTTATACACATGAACATATATATGCAATAAAATTTTAAAAATATATATGTAATTAATTGTAGAAAATGACATATATAATGAAGAAAAAGACGTGATCAGAAATGACAAAAAAGTAACTTTTAAGAAAGATTGTAAATTATCTTAAACAATTTAGAAAATTTGCAATTGCCTGAGGTTTAAAAGCATTAACAAGGAACATTTTGAAGAAGGATGTGGTTAGAGGATGTCTACTGGTTTGTCAGAAAAACATGTAAGTTGATATTAAAAGATAGGTAGCAACTGTCTTGTAATTCTTTATATTGTAGCTTCATAGATGACTTGAAATAGTTCAAAAAGAAGATAAACCTAAATTTCTAAGTGTTTTCAGTAAGCATCGAGTGTTTTATATATAGTGATAATAAAGAATATTATGTGAATGCATGACTCAGTGGTAATAAACTTCATTTTGGCCGTAAATTACTTAAAGGAGCAATTCTTTGTTCGACAAACCTCATTTGAGTGTTTATATAGCATAGGCTCTGGGGTTCAACAAACACTGGGTTCTTCTCTTGATGTTGCCACTTGAAGTTGTGTGACTTGAGAAAAGTTATTCAATTTTTTGGTTTTTTAATTTTCTTGTCTGCAAAATGGGGGTTAATAATGGTATTGTTGGGATAATTAAATAAGATAATGTGTATAAGATTTTTGGTACTATACCCACACATGGTGACACTTCAGCAAATGCTACCTACTAATATTACAAACAATGCACAATATAGCAGGCTAAAAATTACATATGTGGCATGAGTTGGAGTTTGAGCCTATGCTCTACTCACTTTGTGATTCAAGCAAGTGTTGTATGTCAGTTGGGCTAGTGGCCAGGTGTAAGGAGAAGACAGAAACCTCCTGAAATTTCTTCTAAAGGAAGAGAAAGTTAAGAAGGACAGGTTTAGTTCAAGGAAAAGGTGCTAGAGTAAGAAAGGAAGGTAACAATGCCTTGTACTCAGAATATTCTACTGGACACAACCTCTGATTGTAATGTAATTAATTAATTTTTTTAAAAGATAACATAAATTTTATTTGGTAATTGAAAAGTGTAACATTAGAGGCATCTGGGTGCCTTGGTCGCTTGAGTATCCAGTCTTGATTTGGGCTCAGGTCATAATCCCGGGATTGGGGGTGGGCCTCACATTGGACTCCATGTTGAGTGTAGAGACTACTTAAGATTCCCTCCCTCCCCCTCTCTTCTGCTCCTTTCGCCCACTTGCTCTCTCGCTCTCTCTCTCTAAAATAAATAAACACTTTAAATAAATGAGTAAAAGTTTAACATTAAATTACCCATGGAACCAGGTGGAAATCATGATAGAAATGAAGAAATCCTAAACTGAGTGATAATGTAGATACCAAATAACAGTACTTCTGGAATGCATCTGAAGCAGCACATACAGAATTTTATTTTTTTGGTTTTAAATGTTTATATTAGGAAATAAGAAAGGCTGGAGATTAATAAGCTTAAGATGCAAACAAAAGAACAATTGAATAAATGAAAGAAGAAAGTAAAAAAGGTAAGAGCAGAAAATAAGAAGCTAGAAAGCAAATACACAATAAGAAGAACCTACAAAGCCAAGAGTTGGTTATTTGAAAAGACAAAAAAAAAAAAAAAACTTCTCCTGAGATTAAAAAAAAAAAAAAAGAAGACANTTTTTATTCTTTGTTAAAAAAAAAAAAAAAAAAAAAAAAAACTTCTCCTGAGATTAAAAAAAAAAAAGTAGAAGGCCACACATAATTAATATTAGGATCAGAAAAAAGGGAAATGCAATAGCAGATTTAGTAAATATTAAAATAATGCATAAATAGTAATTATACAAATAAATTTATGCCAATAAATTTGAAAATTTAGCCAAAATTTCAGATTTTTTAGAAAAATATAATTCAGCAGGACTTACTCAAGAGGAAATAAAAAGCCTAAATAGTTCTATCACCAGTAAAATACTTCCAATCATAAATTTAAAACATTCCCATGAAAAACAATTAGACCCTTAAGATTTTCGGTGTGACTTATATTAGACCTTTAAGGAAGAGATCATTGTAACTATGCAAGCTTTTCCAAGTAACAGAAAAAGAGGGAAAGTAAAACTGTCAAATTTATATTTAAAATCTGTACCCTAAGACAAAGATAAAAACAAAAAAAGAGGAGGCATCTGGCTGGCTCAGTGGAGCACTCAACTCTTGGTCTCAGGATCATGAATTTGAACCCTATGTTGGGTATGGAGCCTACTTACAAATACATACATACATATATACGTACATATATACATACATACAATCTTACCCCACCTTTTCTGAGAGGAAGAGGCAGGTAGCTGCCTAGCTAGAGACTATGTTTCTCCCTCTTTTGTTGTTAGATATGATTATGTGAATAAGTTTTCCCCAACTGAAGAGCCGACAGCATAAATGCATGTCCTTTCCTTAGCAGAGCATGTATGCCCACTCCATTTTCTTCTTACCTTTTCCTCCTAGCTGAAATATGACTATAGCTGCAACCTCGTTTGAACCAAAAAAATGAAACAAAATCCTAGGAAAGTGGCTTAGATTCAAATTGGAAGAAACCTGGATTCCTGAATGACTACAAGGACTAGAGCTACCTGGCAAGTTGAAATATCCATCCTTGACTTTTACATATTAAATGGAAAACTGTATTAATATGAAAAGCTTCGGTTCACTGAGTCACTTTTTTTTTTAAAGGAAAAGGCAAGCCACAAACTGAAAGCAGATACATGCTACATATGTAACCTATGAAAGACTAGCATTCAAAACATATTAAAATATCTAACAAATCATAAGAAAAAGATATTTTTTTAAATGTATGCTATAAACATATTGATATTGATGAGGTTTAGGATATACCATCCCCAGATATGGCAATTTGGCATACTATTTTAAGCTGAAGGAGTTTGACAAAACAGCAGAAGCAAGAAAGTTACTCTAACCTCTTCTTTCCTTCATCCTTCTTCTCTGAAACAGGTCATAAAGTCCTCATGTGAGAGGTGCCCTCATTATACCCAGAGGAAAGGAGCACCTTATCTCCAAAGACAAAGGGACACCAAGAAGAATGCCAATAAACAGGATTGCTAAGTGTCCCCCAGTTTATTGCAGTTACCTCATACTCCTTAACCGATCATATAACCTCCACCATTTACCATATTCCTCCACTGTCCACTCTTCAATCAAACCTCGCCTAAAAATACTGAGGTCTAACTGCTTCTGCAGGTCTTCATTTTCCTATGAAGGCTCCCATGTCATGTGAAATTTATATTAAATAAATTTGTATGCTTTTTCTCCTGTTAATCTTTTTTTTGTCCATTTAAATTTCAGACCTAGTCAGGGATAGTAAAAGGTTCAAGGAAAACTTTTTTCTTCCCTACAATATGCAATCAATTTATATATAGTTGTAGACAAATATTTTAAAAAATATATGTTGAACATCCACAACGTATTAGACATTACTTACTGAGGATACAAAATTCTTCTACTCATGAAACTTTCACTCTTACAGATACGCACTTCACAGAAGTGGAGAATGTAAAATAGCCAATAAACATATGAAAAGGTTTTCATTAATTAACAAGGAGATATAAATCAAAGCAGCAATCAGATTCACTTTAAAACCCATTGTCACAAAAAAATTTAAGTTGTACAATACCAAATGTGGAGTAAATTTTGAAGCAACAGGAACTCATATACTATTGGGGTAATGGGGGTTGTTAAGTGCTAAAGCAATAGTGAAAGGTATATTGATAATATATAGTAAATTTGAAGATGTTCTTACATCTCTAGGAATATATTCATTCAAAATAATAAGTTACGATGTAATAAGTATAGTGTGATACCAGTACATAAAGTAAAAACCACACAAAACAATGATATGTTTTGCTTAAGGATACATATATATACTATGAAATTAAACATGTATTTAATGGGGGCGCCTGGGTGACTTAGGCGGTTGGGCGTCCAACTTTCGCTTAGGCCATGATCTCGCGGTTCGTGGGTTCGAGCCCCGCGTCGGGCTCTGTGCTGACTGCCAGCTCAGAGCCTGGAGTCTGTTTCAGTCTGTGACTCCCTCTCTCTGACCCTCCCCTGCTCACGCTGTCTCTCTCTCTCTATCTCCTAGAAATAAATAAAACAGTAAAAAAAAAACAAAAAACAAACAAACAAACAAAACCCATGTATTTAATGAAATGATAGCACACCACCTTAAAGGTAGTGCTTCATTCTCGAGGGAAAAGTGGAGAGGCATATGAACAAGGGACTCAAATGCATTGGCAGTTATTTATGTCAGCAGCTAGATAGTGGTAGTCCTATGCCTGCCGAGCTATTCTTTATATATTTTTGCATGTCTTAAATATTGAAAAAAAAATTGGGAATGCCCCAACTCCAAGATCAGCAAGAGGTGTCTGGGTGGCTTAGTCAGTTAAGGACTGGAATGTTGATTTTCACTCAGGTTTGTGAGATTGAGCCCCTAGTTGGGCTCCGGGCTGACAGTGTGGAGCCTGCTTGGGATTCTCTCTCTCCCCCTCTCTCTGCCTTCACATGCTCTCTCTCTCTCTCTCTCTCTCTCTCTCAAAAATTAAAAAAAAATTTTAAAAAGATCAGCAAGAGGTAATCTCAGAAGGACATGATTGGAATGTTATTATAACTAGAAAGCAGACATGTAATGAATGATATTTCATTCTGCCTACAGAAGGCATGTTTTTGACCAACTTAAGCTGATCTGTGTGGCATCTATAAAAGAGAAGCTGAAGAACATGAAATTCTTATTGAATCTGCAAGGTATGTAAGGGAGAGAATTTTATACCTGTTTCACTTAATTGAGAACCAGATAATGTGTGTTCAGAGTAACATCTGACATACTCATTGATGGTAATATTATCACTATAAAAGAACAATACATATAGATCATATGCACCATAAGAGCTAGGATTATGTCTTTTTTTTCACCTTTGTATCCTTAGCACACAGCATAAGGGATGATACAATAATCAACATTAATTCCTTTATGAAAGAATGGATAAATGAACCTCTTGAGGTTATGATTCAATCATATGTGGATATATTTACCATTTTAATTTCTTTTTTTTAAATTTTATTTAAGTTCTGGTTAGTTAACATATACTGTAATATTGGTTTCAGGAGTAGAATTTAGTGATTCATCACTTACATACAACACCAAGTATTTATCACAAGTGCCCTCTTTAACATCATCCATCATACATTTAGCCCATCCCTTGCCTACCTCCCCTCCATAAATCCTGTTTGTACTCCCTAGTTAAGAGCCTCCCTTTTTTTTTCTTCTTCCCCTATGTTCATCTGTTTTGTTTCTTAAATTCCACATATGAGTGAGATCATATGGTATTTGTCTTTCTCTTACGGACTTATTTCACTTAGCATGATACATTCTAGTTCCACTCACGTTGTTGCAAATGGCAAGATTTCATTCTTTTTGATGGCTAAGTAATATACCATTGTATATATACACCACACCTGCTGTATTCATTGATCAGTTGATGGGCATTTGGACTCTTTCCATAATTTGGCTGTTATTCATAATCAGAAGGGATGCGCCACTTCAAATCAGTATTTTTATATCCTTTGAGTAAATACCTAATAGTGCAATTGCTGGGTCTTAGGTAATTCTATTTCAAACTTTTTTTTATATATTTTTATTTTTTTTCTATTTCAAACTTTTTGAGGAGCCTCCATACTGTTTTCCAGATAAGCACATTACCTGGTTCTCAATCAAGTCAAACAGGTATAAAATCCTCTCCCTTACATACCTTCCAGATTTAATGAGAATTTAATGTTCTGCAGCTGTACCAATTGCATTGCCACCAACAGTTTAAGAGGGTTTCCCTTTCTCCACATCCTCTCCAACACCCATTTCCCATCCCACTGTTGTTAATTGTAACCATTCTGACTGATATGAGGTAATATCTCATTGTAGCTTTGATTTGTATTTCCCTGATGATGAATGATGTTGGGCATCTTTTCACATGTCTCTTAGCCATCTGGATATCTTCTTCGGAAAAATATCTATTTCTCTGCCCATTTTTTAACTGGATTATTTGGTTTTTGGGTGGTGAGTTTGATAAGTTCTTTCTAGATTTGGATACTAACCCATTATCAGATATGTCATTTGCAAATATCTTGCAAATTGTTTCCTTTGCTGTGCAAAGGCTTTAAAAATTATTTTTTAATGTTTAGTTATTTAGAGAGACAGAGTGTGAGGGAGACACAGAATTTGAAGCAGACTTCAGGTTCTGAGCTATCAGCACAGAGCCCAACACGGGGCTCAAACTCACAAACTGTGAGATCATGACCTAAGCCTAAGTCAGACGCTTAACCAACTGAGCCACCCAGGCTCGCCCTATGCAGAGGCTTTTTATCTTGATGAGTTCCCAATAGTTCATTTTTGCTTTTGTGTCCCTTGCCTCCAGCGACGTATCTAGTAAAAAGTTGCCTTGGCCAAAGTTTTCTGCCTATTGTCTCCTTTAAGATATTGATGGACTCCTGTCTCACATTTAGGCCTTTCATCCATTTTGAATATATTTTGTTGTGTGGTGTAAGAAAGTGGTTCAGTATCATTCTGCATGTTGCTGTCCCGTTTTCCCATCACCATTTGTTTAAAAGATTGTCTTTTTTTCCATTGGATATTCTTTCATGCTTTGTGAAAGAGTAGTTGACCATATAGTTGTGGGTCAATTTTTGGATTTTCCACTCTGATCCATTGATCTGAATGTCTGTTTTTGTGCCACTATTATACTGTCTTGATCACTACAGCTTTGTAATAATAGCTTGAAGTCCGGAATTGTGATACCTTCAGCTTTGCTTTTCTTTTTCAAGATCGCTTTAGCTATTTGGCGAATTTTGTGGTTCCATACAAACTTTAGGATTGTTTGTTCAAACTCTGAAAAGTGCTGGTGATATTTTGATAGGGATTGCATTACACGTGGAGGTTGCTTCGCATACTATGGACATTTTAACAATATTTGTTCTCCCAATCCATGACTGTTTTCAAAGTACAGATCTTTTCCTCTTTAGTTAGCTTTATTCCTAGGTATCTTATAGTTTTTGGCGCAATTGTGAATAGGATTGGTTCCTTGATTTCTCTTTCTGCTGCTTCATTATGGTATATAGAAATGCAACAGATTTCTGTACATTGATTTTTGCTGCTTACCTCAATGGCACACAGGAGAAGAATGAGGCACAAACAGGTCAGCTGCAAGAGAAAGGGAGCAGGAGACGACAGCTCAGAGAAACTGTCACCCCGAAGGACTCCTCATTCCCATATCTATTGAAGAAGCAATAATCGATCAATAAAAGACTTCAAGATTGTTTTAGTGTTTAGAGAGTGTTTTCATGAGGAAAAACAGAACTTGCTTAAGCATGTACTTTATGGTTGAGCAGGCATAATCAAATGAGTCTTATCAGATCCGATGGTCTCTGAGGAAGCGAAGTAAACACAAAAGAAGCAGTGGCCTTCCCAGCTGCTCGGCCTCCATGTCATAAATCAGCTGCTTTCCCAGAGACATTACAACATGTATTATTCTTAGAGCTATATTAACAATTTATTAATCATTATATAGTTTTGTATGCTGTTTTTCTCCAAAGCTATATTTTAAGTGTCACATTGTTCTGAGGGGTCATCACAGATTTTTTTTTTTAATGTTTATTTTTGAGATAGAGGAAAACAGAGCATAAGCAGAGGAGGGGCAAAGAGAGAGGGACTCTGCAGAATCCGAAGCAGGCTTCAGGCTCTGAGCTGTCAGCACAGAGCCCAATACAGGGCTTGAATACATGAGCAGTGAGATCATGACTTGAACCAAAGTCGGATGCTTAACCATCTGAGCCACCCAGGTGCCCCGATTTCTGTACTTGATCTTGTACCTGAATCTTTGTTGAACTCATATATGAGTTCCAGAAATTTTTTGATGGAGTCAAAATTTTTTACATAGAGTATCATGTTGTCTACAAATAGTGAAAGTCTGACTACCTCCTTGCCAATTTGGATACTTTTTATTTCATTTTGTTGTCTGATTGCTGAGGCTAGGGCTTCCAGTACAATGTTAGATAACAATAAGTGGACATCCTTGTCTTGTTCTTGGCCATAGAGGAAAAGCTCTCAGTTTTCTCCCATTGAGGATTATATTAGCTGTGGGCCTTTCATACATGGCCTTTATTATGTTGAGCTATGTTCCCTCTATTCCTACTTTGTTGAGGGTTTTAATCAAGAATGGATGCTGTACTTTGTCAAATGCTTTTTCTGTATCTATTGAGAAGATCATATGGTTCTTATTATCCTACCTTTTATTAATATAGTATATCACACTGATTGATATGTTAATATCGAATGACCCCTGTAGCCCAGGAATAAATCCCACTTGATAGAGGTGAATACTTGTTATACTGTACAGTTGGATTCAATTTGCTAGGTGTTTTGTTTTGTTTTGAGAATTTTTGCATCTGTGTTCATTAGGGATATTGGCTTATAGTTCTGTTTTGTAATGGAATCTTTGGTTTTGGAATCAGGGGAATGCTGGCCTCATAGAATGAGTTTGGAAGTTTTCCTTCCATTTCTATTTTTTGGAGCAGTTTAGGGAAATAGGTATTAACTCTTCTGCAAATGTCTGATAGAATTTCTCTGGGAAGCCATCAGGCCCTGGACTTTTGTTTATTGGGAGATTTTTGATTACTCATCAATTTCTTTATTGATTATCAGTCTGTTCAAGTTTTCTATTCTTCCTGTTTTAGTTTTGGTAGTTTATATGTTTCTAAACATTTATTCATTTCTTTTAGAGTGCTCAATTTGTTGGCACATAATTTTTAATAAAAATCCTTTATACTTTATAATTTTTTGTATTTCTGCAGTGTTGGTTGTGATCTCCCCTTTTCATTTGTGATTTTAT
Organism: Crocuta crocuta; assembly: GCF_008692635.1. Lineage (NCBI taxonomy): Eukaryota > Metazoa > Chordata > Mammalia > Carnivora > Hyaenidae > Crocuta > Crocuta crocuta. Next base: position 1,681,890 of record NW_027531905.1, on the reverse strand, counting down.
ATATTTGGCTCCTTTCTCTTTTATTTTTGATAAGCCTGGTGTGGGGTTTATCAATATTATTAATCCAGCTCTTAGTTTCGTTGATTTGTTCTACTGTTTTTTGTTTGTTTCTGTATCATTTATTTCTGCTCTAATCTTTTTTATTTCCCTTCTTCTGCTGGTTCTAGTCTTCATTTGCTCTTTCTTTTCTACCTCCTGCAGATGTAAGGTTAGGTTGTGTGTTTGAGACTTATTTTCCTTCTTCTTTTCTTTTTAAATATTTATTTATTTTTGTGAGAGAGAACGCATGAGGGAGGGGCAGGGAGATAAGGAGCCAGGGGATCTAAAGCAGGCTCCATGCTGACAACAGAGAGCCCGGGCGCCTGGGTGGCTCAGTTGGTGAAGCGTCCGACTTCGGCTCAGGTCATGATCTCACAGTTCTTGGGTTCGAGCCCCGCGTCGAGCCCTGTGCTGACAGCTAGCTCAGAGCCTGGAGCCTGTTTCGGATTCTGTGTCTCCTCCTCTCTCTGACCTTCCCCTGCTCATGCTGTCTCTCTCTCTCTCAGAAATAAATAAAAAAGCATTAAAAAAATTAAAAAAAAAAAAAAAACAGAGAGCCCAATGTAGGTCTCAAACTCATGAATCATCAGATCATCACCTGAGCTGAAGTTGGACACTTAATCAACTGAGCCACCCAGGCACCTGAGACTTTTCTTGCTTCTTGATGTAAGTCTGAATTGCTATATACTTTCTTCTTATGAACACTTTTGCTGCATCCCAAAGGTATTAGGTGGTCATGTTTTCATTTTCATTTGTTTCCATGTATTTTAAAAAATTTCTTCTTTAGTATCCTGGTTAACCCTTTCATTCTTTAGCAGGATGTTGTTAAACCTGCCTGTATTTGTGGTGTTTCTAAATTATATCCTGTGGTTGACTTCAAGAATCATAGTATTGTGGCTGGAAAATATGCATGGTATGATTTCAGTCTTTTTGTATTTGTTGAGACCCGATTTGTGACCTAGTATGTGATCAATTCTGGAGAATATTCCATATGCAGTCAAAGAATGAGTATTCTGCTGCTTTAATATGAATTATTCTGAATATATCTATTAAGTTTATCTGGTGCAGTGTGTCGTTCAAAGCCACTGTTTCCTTGTTGATTTTCTGCTTAGATGATCTATCCATTGCTGTAAATGGGTTGTTAAAGTCCTCTGCTCTTATTGTATTATTATCAACAAATTATTTCATTTTTGTTATTAATTGATTTATACATTTGGGTTTTCCAAGTTGGGGGCATAAATATTTATAATTGTTAGGTCTTGTTGGATAGTCCCCTTTACTGTGATATAGTTCCCTTCTTCATCTTTTGTTACAATATTTGGTTTAAAAACTAGTTTGTTTGATATACGTATGGCTATTCCAGATTTCTTTTGATGTCCATTTGTGTGATAAATATTTCTCCATGCCCTTACTTTCAGTCTGTAAATGTTTTAGGTTTAAAGTATATCTCTCATAGGAAACATATAAACGGGTCTTGTTTTTATTAATCCATCCTGACACTCTATATCTTTTGATTGCAACATTTAATCCATTTACATTCAGAGTAATTGTTGATAGATATGAACTTAGTGCCATTGTATTACCTGTAAAGTCATTGTTTCTGAGTATTTTCTCTGTTCCTTTCTATTTGTTGATTTTGGTTTTTTTCCCCCACGCAAAGAGTCTCCTTTAATATTTCTTGCAGGGCTGGTTTAGTGCTCACGAACTCCTTTAGTTTTTGTTTGTCTTGGAAACTCTTAACTCTCCTTTTATTCTGAATGACAGTCTTGTTGTGTATAGAGTATGCTTGGCTGCATGTTTTTCCCATTCAGAATGTTGAATATATCATGCAACTCCTTTTGGCCTGCCATGTTTCTGTGAATGAGTCTGCTGCTAATCTTATTTGTCTTCCCTTGTAGGGGTTTCTTTTTCCTTACTGCTCTCAGGATTTTTTCTTTATTTCTGTATTTTATCAGTTTTACTAAGAATATGTCTTGGTGTTGGACTACTTTGTTGTTTTGATGAGAGCTCTCTGTGCCTCCTTTGAATGTCTGTTTTCCTCCCCAGATTAGTGAAGTTTTCAGCTATAATTTGTTCAAATAAACCTTCTGTCCCTTTTTCTGTCTCTTCTGGGGCTCTTATGATATGAATGTTATTACACTTTGTGGAGTAACTGACTTCCCTACATCTACATTTGTGATCCAATATTTTTATTTCCCTCTTCTTTTCAGCTTCATTATTTTCCATAATTTTTATCTTCTATATCATTTATTTGTTCCTCTGCTTCTTCCATCCTTGTGTTCATTACATCCAGTCAGTTTTGCATCTCAGTTATAGCATTTTCTATTTCAGCCCAACTAATTTTAGGTCTTTTATCTCTGCAGTAAGCAACTCCTTGGTGTCTTTTATGCTTTTCTCAAGCACAGCTAGTATTCTTATGATTGCTGTTTTAAATTCTGGATCAAGGATATTAGTTGCATCCGTTTTGAGTAGATCCCTGGCCATGATCTTTTCTTATTCTTTCTTTTAGGATGAATTCCTCCATTTTGGCATTTTTCTAAGTCTTTGATTTCTTCTATGTGTTAGGAAAGTCTATTATGTTTCCTGCTCTTGAGAGTAATGGCTTTGTTAAGAGGTCATGTATTGTCCAGTGCCTGGTGCTTTAGGAAGTGTCTCTGGTGTGTGCTGTGTGCAATCTGCTATTGTGTTTTGGCTGCTCTTTCCCTCAGATCAGTCCTCTGCAGAGTTTCTCCTTCCCTCAGTAGGTAGTGTTTGGACCTTGTCCAGTGTGTGCTGAATTTTAATTAGGTACACTTCATCTACTTGTTAAAATTAGCCTGATCCTATTTCCACTAGACCTGAAGCTTTGAAGCACTCTATGGTTGGTAGACTTGGTGGATGCAGGGGGTTTGTGCTGATCTTCTTGGGGAGGGGCGCATTGCTGCTCTGGCTCTCAGGCACAGTTACCACAATAAAAAAGCACCTGAAGAGCACAGGGGGTGGGGCTCCATGTAAACAGCTCCTGAAGAGCAGAGGGGGTGGGGCTCCATGTAAACAGCTCAAGCCTCCACTGTGGATGCTGTGTTGTTCACTGAAATCCATCTGTGCTGATGGGCAGGGGATAAAAACTGGCATCAGCCTGCTTTCTCATTCCTGCAGAGGGAAGTTCTTGCCTGCTTGTTTCCAGGAAGCCCTCAGAGAGGAGTGAACTATCTCCCTCGTGAATCCCTGGCGTCTCTCAGATCCCTGCTTTCACTCTGTGTCTGGGTCATCTGCTTCTCCAATGGAACAGTACCCTTTTGTTTTATCTCATGGATACTAGCTGAGTTTCAAAACTTAAATTTTAAGGATCCTGCACAGCATGGACTCATGATGATCCATTTGGGGAGGGATTTGCCACTCTGTGGCGGTGCCAGTTTGTCCCAGGAGGGCAGCTGCACAAATGCACAGAGGCTTGGAGTTTACAGGAATGTGCAACAAAAAGCAGGTTCCTTATGCTAAGGAATAGGGCAGTGCAGTGGTGCCTGCCAGCTCTTTTGTCCTCTGAGAGGCATTGCCAACTCTCCCCAAGTGCACTCCAACAAAGGGACTGTCTCTCCTGGCGAAACCCAGGTGATCCTTAAACCACACTGTCCTCTCCCAGGCTTCTGCCCTTCTTCTCCACAGGAATACCACTTAGTCTGCCAGCCTCCACACCTGCCTGAGTGTGGACTTCTAAAATTTCTGTCTTCAAGCTCTGCTGCTTTTAAAAACCCATGATAGACAGCCCCTTTCGTTTTCCTCATCAATGGTTTTGGGGAAGTACTTTTCTTGTGCAATCCCCTGTGTGCTGCTTTCTCTCATTCTCTCTCTCTCTCTCTCTCTCTTTCCTCTCTCTGTGATCAGGGCTCCCTCCCCTCCTCAACACCCATGATTCTTTTCTCTTCCAAATCAGGGATATAACCTTCCACGTTATAGCCTCTTTTCTCCCTTTAGTTGTGCAGTTTGTTCTCTCAGTCCTCAGATAAATTTCTCATGTGTTCAGAATGATTTGATATTTATCTAGCCATGTTTGAGGGACAAGGCAAGCATAGGGTCCCCATACTACTCTGCCATCTTAACTCCTCCTCCATCATTTAAATTTCTAAAGACCAGACCATAGAATGGATGACCCTGCCCAGGTAGCATGAGAAGTCTGTGGACAGGCCAGTTTGCCCTTGAAGGGTGGTAGTATATACAACCCTAAAATATGTGTTTTGGGCATCAGTATTATTTCCAGCTGAAGGTACATGAAAAATAGCAAAGGCAGGACAAAACTTTTTAAAGTTCCCTTTATCTGCCTATAGAAGGATCCTCCAAAAGGAACTGAATTGTCACAGATCTCTTCCTCTACAGTTTCATCAACTAGATAAAATTGGCTCTTATCCCAGGAAAGACTAGAAAACTATCACAAACTATCATGTCTCCCATATTGTCTTCTAAGGACCCATTTCTCTTTCCTAAAAATAATTTATTCTCCCCTCAGCAGCCTAATCCTCCCTTCTCTTCCCTATTAAGAATGTGTATATTTTTAAAAAGACTATATATAAGTTCTTAAATCTCACTGCTGTTTGGGGTATTCATTCCTTTCCCCCTATAATTCCCCTTTGCATGTAACATTAAAAAATATTAAAAAATAATAAATTTATATATCATTTCTCCTGGTAATATTTCTCTTCTCAGTTTACTTCATAGATCCAACTATCAAACCTAGAAGGGTAGAGGGGATGTCTTTTCTCCTCTATACCCTCTACAGACAATCTTTCTCTTCCTCTTTTCTTTTTCCTTTTTCTCTCTTTCTTTCCTTCCTCTTTCTATCTTCCCCCACCTCATAACCAGTGCATTCTTAAATGACACCACTTTGACTTGTGATTCAGAAAATAGTGTTGTGCCAAGAGACACAGAGACCACCCAAGACCACCGAAGTTGAATTAAGGAGGTCTTAATTACCAGCCGGGACCACACAGAGTTAACACAGAACTCTAAATGTGTGGCCCCAAGTCTAAGGGATTAGGGCTTTTTATAGTGCGCAAACAGGCAAGCGGGAAGCACAGAAGCAGAATTGAGTGGTTACTGCAAAAGGCTACAAAGCAATAAGGAGAGCGGTCCTTACCCTGGTATGCAGGAAAACATTTGGCATTTTGAAAGCAAGGTTCAGGGTTGTAGGGGTGTTTCAAGGGAACGGCCATTATCTTGAGGACAAAGTATGCAAACTGCGTCATAAACAACAATTAGCAGGGGACATTAGCCTTTGTCCTCTTACTCGTTTTTTCCTTGCACCTGGGGATAGTCATTTAGTCCTCCGAGTGTAGGCCCAGAAGGTAAGCTCTTCTGTTCTTCAGAAGAACTGAAGCTAAATTCATGTGCAACAATACAAAAAAGGGGGGTTTGAAAGAGAAGTCTGTTGCATCCATTTCCAAAACCATTCATTGATTTAATTTTGCATGTGAAAAAGATTTCAGTGGTAAGTGGTCAAACCATTTCATTGCTTAATCTTATGATCTGTCTACATGTTCTCCCAAACAGTTTGGCTATTAGTGAATGAGCTTTACAAAACTACTGACTCTACAGAGTTTTGGGGTTTTTTTTTTGCTTTTTGTTTTTTGTGAAATGCCAATGGAAAACCACATGGCTAATGAAAAAAAGCATTGGAGGGGCGCCTGGGTGGCTTAGTCGGTTAAGCGTCCGACTTTCGCTTAGGTCATGATCTCGCGGTTCGTGGGTTCGAGACCCACGTCGGGCTCTGTGCTGACTGCCAGCTGGGAGCCTGGAGCCTGTTTCAGTCTGTGACTCCCTCTCTCTCTGGCCTTCCCCTGCTCATGCTCTCTCTCTCCTAGAAATAAATAAAACATTAAAAAATTAAAAAGAAAAAAGAAAAAAGCATTGGAAGCATTGTAGGTTAAGGTGATACATAGACTATATCAATCTGATTTTATTTCTCCTTTTAAACTACAATAGTGGTATCCTTTTTAAAAAGGCATGAAAGCACAAAGACTGGGAGAATAACAACAAAAATAAACCCTCGGAAGCTGGAAAGCAAACTGATAGAAGAACTGGGAAAACGGAATTCTCTGGCAACAGTGGGAAAAAAATTGAAAATAGACATTGCAGAACCACCCACAGACTCAAATCTTCTCCCCCAATTCTTTCCCTAAATCTATTGGGTATCTATTTCTCCCTGACTCCAGTAGAGGCTAGAAATCTCTGGAGAGGATAAAAACGAGTCTGTGAACTGGGGAATAGTGGACACAATTGAAGTCATTGGTATCATGCAAAAATGGAGGTTTACACTGAAGGGCAGGGTACCCCAAGATGGGCCACTTTGGCATAAAGATTATTTCGAGTTAAAAGTAATCAAAGCCCAACAGATGCAGGAAAAGCTCTCTGCTTCCTCATCAACTGCCTAAATTTACATTGTAAAAAAGAGCCTGTACCAGGAAGAGAACTATTAACAGAGACTTCACTTTACCTAAGGAACTTATCTGCACAAATATCTTCTTTCACCTTCCTGCTAATGACCTTCTCCCCCTTTGTATCCTCTGATCCTACTCTTCACCTTAGTTCATGTAGGCTTCATGTTGCCACATTGTTTTTGGAATTTCATGTCTGTGGATTCCCCATACTTACAACTATTAAATTTGATTTTCTCATGTTAATCTATCTCATGTCAATTTGATTCTAAGTCCAGCTAGAAGGACCATAGGGCAGAGGGAGGTCTTGCTCCCCAGCAACATAATCACCTGCATTGCACATGCTAATACTCTATCTTCCACTCCACAGTCTATCAACTACTCAGCCCCCAAACCATGGCAGCTGTATCTTTACTCTCTAGGCAGGATTTAGCATACCTTTCTATGAGGGAATACGTGCAACCTAAGAGAGAAGAAATACAGAGACTGAAATTTAGAATTACCCTACAAATAAATGGCCCTAGAGTAAACTCGAAGTATACAATAGCTCTCCATGTACTCAGAACTAGTAAACTCGAAGTATACAATAGCTCTCCATGTACTCAGAACTTCCAATCAGCTCTTTGGTCTTTTGCTCTCAATCATGAGCAGAAAGCTAAAGATTACCAGAACTCTAAAGAAAGTCTCTATCATGAAAGGTAAAGACCAAATAAGCAGAAAAAGCGCCTGTTGAGGACACAATATGTTGGAGAAAGAAAATGTTACATAATTTCTGTTCAAATCTTCCCAGGAGAGACCACCTAAGAAGTCTATATGATTACACCAAGCATAATTTGTTAGAAATGTGCCAGACAAGGGAAACACTGGCCTAATGAAATCAGTCGAATAGGCTCTGAGAAGCTTTGGCACTTAAGTTTTATAAAGTTTTTTGGGGAGGAGTTAGTCAAAGGATGGTTTTAGGCGGAAGTTAGTAAGAATGGGGGAGGGGCAGGAAGGAAGGGTAGCACTATGACAGGAAAGAATTGGTCAGAATTTGCAAGTGAGTTAAGCCTCTCATTGCTTTGATAGGTTAGGCAAGCCTGTTTGTGAAAGAGTCTGTGGTTTTATCTTTCCTGAACACATGAGCTGTTGCTGAAATTGTCTATCTTGCAAAATGTGGTTTCTGTGCTTTTTGTTTTTGTTTCTCAAGTAGTGGTTTCAGTAGTTTTCCATTTCTCAGTCCTGAGAGAGGTAAGAAAAGATATTTTATTCTTAAAACTAGAACAAGACATTATTTTTTTTTAAAGTCAAATTTTAATAAAGAATTGAGGGATAAAGTTGGAGAAGTCAGACATACAGAATAGAAAAAAGATAAGGAGATATGAAATAGGAGACAAAAGGTAAGAAAATTAAATCAGTCTATGAAGTTCAGCAGACAACTAATAGGATTTCCAGGAAAGAAAAAACAAAAGGCAAGAAATCAATGATGAAATAACTCAAGGAAAATTTCCAAAGCTGAAGGACACAAATTAAAAGGGCCCATTTTAACAGATAAAAATTGCCCTACACCAAAGCACATAATTGTGAAATCTAAAACATTTAGGATAAAAGAGATTCTCAAGCTTCCAGAAAAGGGACACATGGAAATAGCAGATAAAAAGGAAATCAACAAGAATCAGAATTGCTTTGGGCTTCTCAGCAGCAATGTAATATAAGGGAGGAAAAAGTTTTCTTTAACCCTGTTTGGCTTCTTGGCTGTGTCTAAAAATCAAAATGACATAGATGGATTAATGGAAGAAAACCATACAAATTTTGTTTTTTGTTTACAAAAAAAAATTGTTACATGTATACAAGAGCCTTCATAAGAAAACAAGGACCAGAAGAAGTGACCAGAGCAGGAGGCTTTGATACCTTTTAGACAAAGGGACAATAAATTTGTGAGGAGTTGACAAGACAAAGGAATTTGGGTTGTGGGTGGTAAATAGGCAACAAGCTTTGCTTATGCAGTCTTCAGGGCCCTAAATTCCCTGTTTTTGGTTATAAGAACACCTCTCTCTCTCCTGGTAGAGGAATGGTATCTTTCACCGGGAGACTTATCTCTTCCTTTGAGGAAACAAGGCAGGGACAGCATGGAGGTCAGAGGGACCTTCCTGCTTCTGCTGTTTTCTCAAACTCCAAATTAATATACGCAGTATGCCAAGGTGCTATATGTTGAGGTTGTGTGTCTAGAACCCCATCATTGGGATGTTAGAAGACAGTAGAGCAGTGCTTTAAAAATTCTGAAGGAAAATTTATTCCAGAGAACCCCCTATTTAGCCAAAGTATCAAGCAGGTGCTGGTGTATATAAAAACTTGCAAAGACTTTTAAAAAAGAAAAAGAAAACTTTGCAAAGTTTTCTAGAAATAATCTCCATATACCCTTCCTTAAGAAACTACTGGAGAAAGGGTGCCTGGGTGGCTCAGTTGGTTAAGCATCCAGCTTCAGCTCAGGTCATGATCTCACAGTTCATGAGTTCAAGCCCCATATCAGGCTCTGGGCTGTCACTGCAGAGCCCACTTCAGATCCTGTCTCCCTCTCTTCTCTGCCCCTCCCTTCTTGCACTCTATCTCCCTCTCTCTCAAAAATAAACACTAAAAAAGGAAAAAGAAACCACTGGAGATTATGCACCACCAAAATGAGAAAACTAAGAAAGAACAAGGTATGAAACATGGGAAGTGGGACCGAGGTAAAGGGAATACCCGACATGACAGTGAAAGGAAATCACAAATAAATATCAAGAACCAAGTTGGTAGGAGGCAACTGGTTCAGACTGGGAGAGCTGTCTGTGTAGACACGGGAACGCTGAGAATGTCATCCCCAAGATGCCTGCTGCTATGTTTAACCTGAGGCGAGAATCTTGTCTGTGTTTGGTTTGTTTGTAGTTTTACTCCTTCTCCCTTGCAGCCTGGACCATCTGAAAATCTTCATGTGACCTTACAGAAGTGTTGTGCTTTGCTCTACTTCTGAGACTTAAGTTGTGGACCACAGTTAGCAGGAATGGAAAATGCAGACCATTCTCCATTCCTTGGCCATATTCCTGCTGCATATCCAATCCTAGGCTTACACACTACAGCCCTGTGTATGTTTCTCAGGACTATGTCTTCAAATTGCTCCAGATGAGGTTCTTAAGAACTCTCAGAAGACATTTCTTTCTTCTGAGCTTTCTCTAAAGAGTGACAAAATTGCATTTTTCTTATCTAGTTTCGTTCTTGCTGTACTCAGTGTTTCACCACTGAAAACTATACAGTAAATTCTTTCTTTTTCTTTCTTTTTTTTTTTTTTTAAATTTCTAGGAGGGAGAGCGAGACAGCGTGAGCAGGGGAGGGTCAGAGAGAGAGGGAGTCACAGACTCTGAAACAGGCTCCAGGCTCTGAGCTGGCAGTCAGCACAGAGCCCGACGCGGGGCTCGAACCCACGAGCCGGGAGATCATGACCAAAGCGAAAGTCGGACGCTTAACCGACTAAGCCACCCAGGCGCCCCCAGTAAATTCTTTCTTAATGTAATGCAAATGGCACCCCAAAACTGAATTGTCTAGAATTTGCGGACTTATTACTGCCAGAATAATGAAATGACCAGGTGAATCTGCAGTTAGCTTGCTGAGAATTCTGGGGAGCAGAGAACCAATTGTCAATTACTTTATGGCATAATGCTTATTAAAAACTTTTTTTCCTTCTCTGTTTCTTAAGAGATAAAGGAATTTGTGAAAGTTATAAAGAAAGGCAAAGACATGATTAACAGGAAAATCAGGAGAAAAGGACCAGGAGAGTGTTTTCTTTAAGAGGAAATGAAGGAGATACAGGCAAATTACCTTGGTAAACCAGGACTTTGTTCTTAATTTGTAATATTCATCCTAAAAGACCAGCTAAAAGCCCCATTGATCAAACAAAATTAAGTTTATTAGCGTTACTACAATGAGGAAAGACGTCACATTGACAGACTCTTAACAGCATCTCAAAGGGAAACCTCGGGAGACAATATTTATAAGGTTTCATAGGCCAGGGCAGGATGATTTTATGGTGGGTCTGGCAAAGCAAGGACTTGAGTGGGACTAGATAAAGTATATCCCATTATAGTTTTGAATTGTTTAGGAGAGCCAGATGAGGTCTTGGGTAAGCACTAACCAGCCAGCTTAATGAATAGGCTATTTTAGTTGTTTCATAGTTTTATTTTCTATGGGTAAATATTTCTTGGAGAGAGTACCTAAGTTATTTTTGCTAGATCCTAATATTGATAGCACAAAAGCAGGAAAGAATGCTTTCTTCCAGAATCATTTAACAGAAAAGAGAAATATGTTGGCTTCAGTTATCATAATTACTCAGATCCAAATAAGATAGAAACTAGAGAATAATGGAACATTTTTACTGAAAGTATGAGCTCCACTGGCATCATGGGAGGAGAGTGTACCCAATCTCAAGTCTGAGACATTTACAAATATTTTTCTAGATGAATCTCTTGGTATATTATGTTATCTTCTGGAATAACCTCAATACAAGCAAGCCTCTCCTTGATCTTAATAGCCAACATACAATGATAAACACTTTGTTCAGGGTCTTAGAGTAAGACCCAAGGATATAGGTGAGAAAAGGGAACACTGCATTTGCTGCCAGCTGGAGGGTGAAGAGGTTCAGAATAAGCCTCTCCAAAATGCACCACTTTCGATGTGGATTTCTTTGAGTTGAAATCAATCAAGGCCCAGAAGACTCAGGCTTTTATCTCCCCTCTTAACTGTCTAAGAGAATTTATATAGAGAGCCTGGTCTAGGAAAAGAACTATCACCTGAGATAACTCTAAAGAATATGGACTAGGTGTGGTAAACTGGGGGGAAGTTTGTCAGGGCCTGGAGATTAGATTACTCTCTGTGTCCATTGTCTCTTCCTGGCATGGCAAACATTTGTTTACCAAACATTCATTCTTCCCATTCTTCCTGTGAATTGTCTTCTTCCCTTTTGAGGTCTCAGATCTGACTCCCTTCTTCTTAGCTCAAGATGACATGTAAGCCTCAATTGCCTGACTGCCTGTGGGTCTCACATTCTTAAATTTTTTTAATGTTTATTTTTTGAGAGAGAGAGAGAGATAGAGGAGGGGGAGCATGAGCAAGGGAGGGGTAGAGAGAGCAGGAGACACAGAATCTGAAGCCAACTTTAGGCTCTGAGCGGTCAGCACAGAGCCTGACACAGGGCTTGAACTCATGAACTGCAAGATCATTACCTGAACTGAAGTCAGACACTTAACTAACTGAGCCACCCAGGTGCCCCAAGGGTCTTACATTCTTTTGGGGCCCATACTACATCATTAAATTTGTTTATTTCTTTTTCTTCTTTTTCTTTTCTTTCTTTCTTTCTTTCTTTTTTTTCCTTTTGGTGCCAAGACTTGGGATAAATTTGTTTATTTCTTCTTAATCTGTTTTATGTTAATTTAATTAACAGATCAGCCAAAACAGATCAGCCAAAATAGAGAAAAATTTTTTATCCCCTATAAGGGTCAGTCAGAAATTGAGATAGCTCACCTTCTTCCCTTTTCTGGTAGTTAGCAGAAATTTTATGGGTTATAGGAAACAAAAATATAATGTATGAGGCAAGGCAAATGTTCTGTTTCTAGTTACCTAAGGTAGATGGCTTAAGAGTGGATTATGTTCAAGTTTAGCAAGAAACTTACAATTTAAGCTAGTCTGGAAACTACCTTCTTTGGTTTCCATTCTACCTAGAAAGCTTAGTGCTTTAACTTGAGGCCTGCAATTCTATTATATAAAAGCTATAAGATATTTTAACACAAGTTGAAGAATAGCAAGAACTGTAGAAAAAATATATTTTGCTGTATGTTTTGGGAGCCATGTTCTTGGCATTCGGTGGTCTTCCACAGAGAGTCAAGCTTCTGAGTGCCCATTAGGACATCCTAGGACATGCAAGAGTCCTGCATTGTTCATCCTGATGTGACACCAGAAAAAGATGTGGGCATTAATTTCCTGAAGTTAGCATTTGATCTAAGACTTAACTCTGGATTTTGAGACCAACCTGCTCTCTTAAAATCCAAAGTTATGACCCAGAAAAATTGCAAGTTGCTTAAAGAATATTTCTGACTATTTTTTTCATACCAGGAATGCTAATCTAAAAATTTCTTTAAAAAAAAATTTTTTTTTCTAACATTTATTTATTTTTGAGACAGAGGGAGAGCATGAGCTGGGGAAGGGCAGAGAAAGAGGGAGACACAGAATCTGAAACAGGCTCCAGACTGAGCTGTCAGCACAGAACCCAATGCGGGGCTCTAACCCACAGACCGCGAGATCATGACCTGAGCCGAAGTCGGATGCTTAACCAACTAAGCCACCCAGGCACCCCATTAATCTAAAAATTTCAAGTGTCTACTGTACTATAATTAAGTGTTCTCTGTGAAAAAATCCCAAAAGAGAAATTTATAAACTAGTAAATTCAGAGTTACCCAATCCTTTACATTGAAAATTGATCCCTTGAAATTACTTAAAACACTAATGTTTTATTCTTTTCTATTTTGAAGTCTTCAAATGTTGACTTTTAAGAGTAGAACACTTTTGGATAGGGTTTGATGAAGGAGCATGTGAAAGGCAAAAGACAGTGGGATATTTACCATCTTTGAAATTATCTTCAAAGGGCAGGCNTTTAAGAGTAGAACACTTTTGGATAGGGTTTGATGAAGGAGCATGTGAAAGGCAAAAGACAGTTGGGATATTTACCATCTTTGAAATTATCTTCAAAAGGCAGGATGGAAAAAATTTTGTAAAACATGATTTGCACATACTTGGCATTTGTGTTATTTCCATATGTTTACTTAGGTAGATTCACATCAGATGAAAGGGTTTTGTGTGCTGTTTTCAAGGGGAGGGAGGGCTGAGGATGACTGTTCCAAGTCTAACTTGAAAATCAAGGCATAAAGAATAGGTGACAGTTATTTGGATGACTTTCCTTTAAAATATATGGGTTTGGCATTATTCCACAGTACTTCCATTGAACATGGCTTCTGGGGTTAGAATGACTTTGGTTCAGGGCACCTGGGTGGCTCAATCAGTTAAGCATCCGACTCTTGATTTCAGCTCAAGTCATGATCTCATGGTTCGTGGATTGGAGACCCATGGTGGGCTCCACATTGACAGCATGGAACCTCCTTAGGATCCCCTCTCCTCTCTCTCTCTCTCTGCCCCTCCCCTGCTAATGCTCTCTCTCCCTCTCTCTCTCTCAAAAAGAAATAATAAACTTAAAAAAGGAAAGAAAGAAAGACTATTTCTTTCCTTGTTCTGCCATGTGTAGCTGCTTGGTCTTGGAACAATTACTTAACTACTCTGAGCCTTAGTTTTTGCATCTGACAAATGGGGGTAATAATGGTGTCTATTTACTGTGTCACTGAAAACATTAAATGACTTTAAAGAACATAAAACAGGGGCGCCTGGGTAGTTCAGTCAGATAAGCATCTGACTTTGGCTCAGGTCATGATCTCAGGGTTCGTGGGTTCGAGCCCCTCATCGGGCTCTGTGCTGACAGCTAGCTCAGAGCCTGGAGCCTGTTTCTGATTCTGTGTCTCCCTCTCTCTCTGACCCTCCCCTGCTCATGCTGTCTCTATCTCGCTCTCAAAAATAAATAAAACATTTTAAAAAATAAAGAACATAAAACAGTACTGTGCTCAATAAATGTTAGTGGCAGTTTCAATGACTCCCCAGCATCATCCTAAAAATGTTAAAAGTGAAACTCTTTAAGATGGCTAACCCTTTCTTCATCTGGTTCATGCTCATTATCCCAGTGTACCAAGCTGAATATATATTCTTCCACAAACTATAATGTTCTTTGGGTCTCTGCCTTGTTGGTGCCTTTACCTCCTCTATTCCCAGGAGTCTTTATCTTCTCAGATTCACTATCCATTTCTTTTTTTTTTATTTTATTTTTTAATGTTTATTTATTTTCGAGAGAGAGAGACAGAGCATGAGCAGAGGAGGGGCAGAGAGAGAGGGGGACACAGAATCCAAAGCAGGCTCTTAGGGTCTGAGCTATCAACACAAAGCCTGACACAGGGCTCAAACTCACAAAGTGTGAGATCATGACCTGAGCTGAAATAGGATGCTCGGTCAGACACGCAACCGACTGAGCCACCCAGGTGACCCTCACTATCCATTTCTTAATTCTCAGCCCTGGCATTACTTCTCTGATGTCTCCATTGATTAGGTGAAGGCACTCCTCCCCTGTCCTTGTGATAACTCCTGTTCCTATCTATCTATATCTTTGCATTTATAACTTTGTTTCAGTGTCGTAAGCTCCCTGAGAGCAGAGATTATGTATTATTCATATTTTGAACTTCAGAGGCCAGTGCAGTGATTTGTACATGGTAGATATTCAATGAATATTAGACGAGTGAATAATGACTGAATAAAATATGCTCAAACTAATTCCAGATTCTAATCCTTCGTTTTGCAGTTTCAGGACCTCAAGTTTGTTTAAACATTCAGGAAGAAGCAAACTTAAGGGAACTGAATCATACTAAATAGACTCTCAATATAGCTTATAAACCAGAATGCAATTTAAAAGAACTCCTATCAATGCATTGTCTCCCCTAGAGGTATAGTAATAATCAGTATAACTTCTGAGGAGCTCAGTATGTTCCAGGTAATACCCTGAGTTCACCAGGAGTGAATCCATCTCCTAAAAATGAACCAATGTTAAGCAGGCTATTGAGATGGCCTTGAAAAGCTGGCAAGTCAATGTATCGATTTATAATTACACTGAGCTCAGAATGCTCGATTCTGGATGAGGAGTACATTCTCTTTCAGCACTCAAGCTATCCAGAAAGCCAATCACAACCAAGGGCCCAATCATTAATTTACAAGGTAAAAATTACTGTGACAGGGAGGGGAAATATTATACTCATGAACCTTATGATGTACATGTTGTCTCTATAGTCTGACTTTCTTTGAAACCAAATCGTTAGAATAAAGGAAGTTAGATGATCAAATATTTAATGGTATCCGGCTGAAATGGAGATTTGTGAAAGGGAACTGAACACCTGTATGCTGTGGGTTAAAGCCTCCTCACTGCAAGAACACTAAAGAAAACTTGTACATTTAGTTTTTACACCATTTATCTGGCTGACCCTAGCACCTTCACACTAACTTTTCTATGGATGGGTGAACCTGGTTGGCAACTTTGTTTTCCCTTAAGAGCCAGGTAATAAATATTTTTAGTTTTGTGGTCCATATAGTGTCTGTTGCAAGTACTCAGCTATGCCATTGCAACATAAACATAGCCACAGGTAATACATAAATGAATGAGCATGGCTATATTCAAATAAGACCATTTATGGACACTAAAATGTGATCTTCATATAATTTTCATGGGTCATTAAATATTTTTCTTTTGATTTTTTTTTCAACCACTTAAAAAGCCATCTCAGCCCACGGGTCATACAAAAATAGGCTGCAGGTAATTTGTTGACTTATCATCTAGCCAATAAAAAAGCAGCAGGCTAGGAGGAGATGTGGCCTAATATTAATAAAGAAATAAAGGAGTTTTGAAAGGCAGTTCCCTAAATTATTCCTTTAAGTTATCCCAGGAGTGACAGGTTAATCTCATTACGGGGTTGGGTAATCTCATTATAGAGCCCCTATGCAAATCTAGCATGCCTACTTATTCTATAGTTTTCTTGGGAGGTAGATTGCTAGAGCTCTCACTGCTCTGGACCTCCCCAATTTTAGTCCCTCTCCTCAGTATTTCTACAGCAGCTGACTCGTTCTCTAAGCTTTGACTCCAGCATCCTTCAGAATACAACATTGATAATTTTCCCTCTGCCTCGACACTGTGCTATTCTACTGCTTATCCCCAACAAAGTGTTAGTTATGATCAATATTTATTGTATATTTACTGGAGAAACAAAGAAGAGTAAGGCAGAAAATGTCCCTTCCTAACTAATTTCCCTAAATAATTTGCAGTCTGAGCAGAAGTTAGATTTTCTTCATATAACTGATTGCCAATTAGCTGTGTAAACGACTAATTTTTCAGAGTCCTAATCTTTACTGGCCTCTCCAAAGAGCCACTGCAACTAAAATAGCCTTTGATATAGAAAATCTATGTTAATGTCAATGGAAACTTCCTTGGAAGCTATCTTTATTGATATACACTGTCTTTTGTTCAGTTTGACTTCTATTATTACCCTTGCATTATGTGACCCTTCAGGACATAAATCAATTACATGATTAACAAAATATTTCATATTAATATAGACAGGTTTTAGAGTATTAAACTGACAATCATTTTGTATTTTCATACTTATATGCTTGGGTCACTGTCTGTGCCTTATAGGAATACTTATACCTCATTGGTTTCATCGATATTCTTTCATGGTGGATTACTTTGTATTTTAGCCAACTCAACTGTAATATCCTAAAATAGAGTAACTAGGGTCATTTCTCTTTTATTTTTAGCAATTGTTATTTAAAAATTTTTTAATGTTTCTTTTTGAG
The DNA here is from genome assembly GCF_008692635.1 of Crocuta crocuta. Taxonomy (NCBI): domain Eukaryota; kingdom Metazoa; phylum Chordata; class Mammalia; order Carnivora; family Hyaenidae; genus Crocuta; species Crocuta crocuta. The sequence continues at coordinate 1,664,953 of NW_027531905.1, read as the reverse complement.
AGAGACAGAGTGTGAGCAGGGGAGGGGCAGAGAAAGAGGGAGACACAGAACCTGAAGCAGGCTCCAGGCTCTGAGCTGTCAGCACAGGTTTAGGATAAATATTTAAAAAGGGGATCGTTGTAATCATATGTAGAGGCGTGCATAAGGTCACACATGTGCCTTAAGGAAACATGCCTAGTTATATATTGTATGTTATGTAAATGAGGCTTGTGCTCCTCGTTGGGCAGAGATTTTAGTATTGTAATGAGGTAAAGGTAATTGTCAGTCATTCTAGAGGACACTCCATGGTCTATCAGTGCAGTTGTGAGTCAGGGTTATACTCAAACTGGTCTGTGTGCTGGGCCTCTGGAGGTCTAGTCAGGGCTGTCACCACTGCTCAAGGTGTGCTTTCAAGGGGTGCTTTTGCTTCCCATATGCCTGAGTTCAGAGATAAGCTGGAAAGAAGAGCTTAGGGAAAAATGTGGGACAAAGGTTGGTGAGTATAAGTAGGTGTGCAGTAAAGGTCAGGTCTTGGGATCTAGCTGGTGACAATAGTATACTTGTCACAGTGTAAAAGAGGGGTTTATCAATAAATTTCCTAGTATTGGGGAGCTTGGGTGGCTCAGTCGTTTAAGTGTCTGACTTTTAATTTCGCCTCAGGTCATGATCTTATGGTTCATGAGATCAAGCCCCACATCAGGCTCCATACTGGCAGTGAAGAGACTGCTTGGGATTCTCTCTGTCCTCTCTGCCCTTCCTCTCTCTGTCTCTCTCTCTGTCTCTCTCTCTGTCTCTCTCTCTCAAAATAAGTAAATAAACTTAAATAATAAATAAATTTTCTAGTATTGACCAGTAAATTCCATGTTGACTGGTTAAAGTTTGCATTCCTGGAGAGCTGGGACTGTAGGTCAGTGATGTATTAAATCTTGCTTTACTGACTTGGGACCTTAACCCCAATGATGCCATTTTGGGCCTGTGATTTTCTTTTTAATGCTTCTTTTTTGGAAAGTATAGTTTTCCTCCTAAGGCAAAAAGAGTATAGTTTTCCTCCTATGTTGTTGGGTCTTGGGACAAGCACATTGGTATATTGATTATTTATGATTTTGGCTCAGGTCATGATCCCAGGGTCATGGGATCAAGCCCTGAGTCAGGCTCCACATAGGTGTGGAGCCTGCCTAAGATTCTCTCTCTCCCTCTCCCTCTGACCCTCCCCTGCTTCTCTCTCTCTCTCTCAAAATAAATAAATAAAAATTAAAAAATAAAAATAGCCAATGCAAGAACACCCTCCTTCGTCTCCAGAAAGCAGGAAATAAACCTCCAATGTGAAGAGTACCTTCCCTGAACCAAGAAGTAGAATTGTGTATCCTTATCAGAGACAGGAATTCAGGGACATATAAACAAACAAAAAACCTCCCCAAACCAAAAAAAACTCTCAATAGATTCAAACCTAAGTTTCTTTGTCTTATCAATTCCTCACATATTTGTTTCTGTGTCTAAAAAGTATAAAAGTTGCCTGCTTTAGTCATTTCTTAAGTCCCATATCTATGAGACCGTTGTATGAATTAACTAAATTTGCATTTTTCACATGTTAACCTGTCTTGTGTCAATTTAATTATTAGACCAGCCACAAGAACCAAGCAGTCTTGGGAGGATGTTTTCCCTCTTCCCAAAATGTCCATCTTTTACAAATAGTATTTCAAAACAAATCCCTTAGGCATTCAACCCATCCAAACAGACTGCCGTGCTAAAGCCCCCTTAGCCAGAATGTCAGGCACCTCTGCCCTTAGTCTATCTCGGGACTCTGAGGAAGGGTTCTAGGAAAAGATAAGCTAGAATGAATTTTGAAGAATGGGTAAGAAAAAGTTGGAAGAGTATTCCAAAAGAGTATCAGCTACCTGAGAAGCTGGAGAGTTTATGAAGAGCCTTCCATTGTAGATGGTGCTAAGGAGCTTCAAATCTTTTTTTTCTCTGTGATCAAAAAGTTTAAAGCATGTCTGGTTGTAAAGAAAACTAGTGTCTTCATTTATATTACACACACCAACCTCTGAGTATTCCAGCACTCCAGTTCTCAAAATGATGAGGTTTTGGAGTGATGGGGGGTATCCAGAGCCAACGATCAAGGAAGAATTCTTGAAGACACCTTTGGTGCAAAAAGGTGATTTTATTAAAGCATGTGGACTGGACCAAGGGACAGAAAGAGCTGCCCTGGGACCATGAAGAGATAGATACTGGTTATAAACTTGGGAACTGAGGAATGGAAAGTCCAGGGCAAGCTTCCAATGAGATTTTCATATGCTAAAGAAGACTCAGGATACTGGAGGCCTAGCTATTGTCAAGCTAAAGTTGTTTTTCCCCTAGCGAAGCATTAGCTTTGGGGAATTCCTGGAGAAATGTTTTGCTCTGCCAGCCTCAAGTATTTGTCGGTGGGCTGCAGTTTTTCAGGAAATTTAATTTTATTTGTCACTTCCTTCTGCCTTTGTTTCCCACACCAAGAACACACACTTCACAATAGTCATGGTGCCAGATGTGGGTTTTCTATACATCATGATTCTGACACTTTCTACCTGGAGATAGCACTGGGTCCCAAAACTTTACCAGGCACTATAAACAAAAGATGCCCCTAAAACTCTCATACTGAAAACTGCAAGGGTTTTGCAGGAGCAGTAGACAAAAAGAAATATATATTTCTTTAATAAATCACAATATCGCAGTGGCACTATCAGATTTGTATATATATGTATATATACTTTTTATGTTTTTTTTATTTCTGAGAGAGAGAGAGAGAGAGCATGAGCAGGGGAGGGTCAGAGAGAGAGTGAGACACAGAATCTGAAACAGGATCCAGGCTCTGAGCTATCAGTGCAGAGCCCAACGCAGGGCCTGAACCCACGAACTGTGACCTGAGCCGAAGTCAGACGCTTAACAGACTGAGCCACCCAGGCGCCCCTCAGATTTGTAGTTGAAACTCTACATTAGATGAGTCATCCTAATTGTAACAAGGATAGGTTTAGTGGAGGCAGACAGTCAGGCACAGCTGTGGTGATGAAGGCAGACACTGAGAAAGCCCTTAATAACTCAGTGGCGGTGATGAAACGTAGTTAGATGATCAATCTTAACACTCATTCGTTCTTCATACTAAAAAATAACCGTTAATTGATGAGTATGTATTTTTAAGTATATCCTCAATTGCCTGGCAGGATCCCAGTTTATACCTGTTGTCGTGGCTTCTACTTTCACTCTCAATGGTGACCTCATTTGGATGATCATTTATGAAGACTCTCTATTATTTAAGCAACCCCTACATAGGACACCAATAATTGCTAGTGATTTTGCAGTTTAATGTTTCATCGCAACTTTTCCTCTCATTGTCTGCATGACTTTACCTCTGTTATTGTTTGTGAAATATACAGATGGATCATATCCTCATTATGTTCTTGTTCTTTATAGGATCAATGTTGTCAAGACCCCTTACTACATTAATCCCTAAGTCAATGAGGGGTTTTTGTTTTGTTTTTTCTGTCAACATTTTTCAGCTTTGTTGGAAACCTATAGTTAAAGTTCAATTTTTATATCACCACTCAGTGTAGACGAGATGCATATATAATTGAAAGAAAAGTTTCACAAGACAATTGCGAGATAATCTTGCAATGCACTGGTATTTCATATTCTACTCTTTTCTGTTATATTCTAGTCCATTTGATTCCACTTCATTTTTTAAAAATTCTGGTCAAAACCCACCATGTTGTTATAGTTTCATGAATTGACCAATGGGCTTTGAAAATTGAGAACCATTGAGGTGCCTGGGTGACTCGCTTGGTTGGGTGAAGAACTCTTGACTTGGATTCAGGGCATGATTTCATGCTTTGTGACTTCGAGTCCTGAATCAGGCTCTTCGCTGACAGCTCATAACCTCTTGGGATTTTATGTCCCTCTCGCTCTGCCCCTCCCTGCTTGCTCTTTCCCTCTCTCTCTCAAAATAAATCATAAACTTAAAAATAATAAAGAAATGTGAGAACAACTGCAGTAGATTATCCCATTATTGTGTCACCAGCTAGACCCCAATGAGTAGGGAAAGGGGAAGCAGTAAACACGGATATAGATAATGGACCTTCAGGGAGGCTGATTGCAGCTTGTGGCTCCACCTGGGCCTCGCCCTGGGCTTCAAGGCTCACCTTAGAGGCCCTGAGTCCTCCTCCTCCTCCCGGGGTCTATGTGCCCCACCTCCCCCAGAAGCTGGTGGGCGGGTTTTGGAAAAAAAGGATAAACACATTCCAGACCTGCCCATGCTAGGTGCCGTATATAGTCTCAGAAACTGGTGTCCAGTTCCTAATAAGGTCCCAATAAAGTCAGAGACAAAAATCTTTGGCAGCAACCCAGTCTGGACCCCTCTCACTCTATTTTTTTTTTTTTAATGTCTTTATTTTGAGAGACAGAGAGCGAGCAGAGGAGGAGCAGAGAGAGGGAGACCCAGAATTCAAGGCAGGCTCCAGGCTCTGAGCTGTCGGCACAGAGCCCGACGTGGGGCTTGAGCCCACAGACTGTGAGATCATGACCTGAGCCAAAGTCGGACACTTAACCAACTGAGCCACCCAGGCGCCCCATGGGCCCCTCTCAGTCTTGAGAGCTTTGTACTTTCACTCAACAAACTCTATCACTCTGATCACTCTCTCCTGTCTGAGAGACTCATTCTTCAACTCCACGAGACAAGGACCAGCATCTATCTCTCCCACCCTCCTGTGAAACCAAGACCTGAGCTTTACTGCAAACCACCGTGTACTCACCTACCTTTGTCCCACATTTTTCCTTAATCCAGTTTCTCCCTTTCTCTCTCTCTCTTTCTCTCTCTCTCTCTAATGTGTAGCTCGAACTCACAACCCTGAGTTAAGAGTTGCACGCTCTACTGACAGAGCCAGCCAGGTGCCTGTGCAGTCAATCTGTCATACTCTGGTCTCTGGCAACTGTGGATCTGCTTTCTCTCACTATATAGCTTGCCTTTCCTGGAACTGTATATAAATGGATCATATAGCAGAGTCATTTGTGTTTGACTCTGCATCCAGTATAATACTTTTGAGATTCATATCAGCAATGAATGAAAGTTCCAAATGCTCCACATTCTCACCAACACCTGGTGTTATTAGTCTTTTTAATTTGAGTCACTCTAGTGGATGTGAAGTGGTATTTCATGGTTTTATTTTGCATTTCCCAATGATTAAGTGAAGTTCTTATTTGCCATTCATATAACTTCTTTGATAAAGTGTTCACATTTCTCTCTTGTTTATCATTCTTGCCAGACTTGTGTATTCTTTTAAAATAACTATTCCTTTTAACTTGGATTTATTTTTGCTGTTTTTCTGATTTTGGGGTTTAGGACATGCTACCCATAAATATGACACGTTGGCATATTGAATATTTTGAGCTGAAGGAATTTGAGAAAACAGAAGCAGCAGAAAGGTCACTTTGACCTTTCCCCTGTCCTCTTCCCCTGTAACAGGTCAAAAATTATCATATGAGAGGTGCTTTCCCTATGCTGGAGGAAGGGAGTGTCCTCACTCAAGGCCAAAGAGACAGGGAGAAGAATTCCAACAAACAGGCCTTGCTATGTTTCTCCCAGTTTCCTGTCATATTTCTAAAGGACTGCTCCTCTTCATCAAACCTAGCATAAAATACTCAGGTCTGTTTCTTTGGGTCTTCACTTCCTTATGAAGGCTCCTGTGCCACACAAAAAGATAAATAAGTTTGTATACTTTTCTTCTGCTAATCTTTGTCAACTTAATTTTCAGACCCAATTGGGGACTGTAAGAGGATCAAGGAAAACTTTTCTCCCCTACATTGATTTATTGTAGATATTAACTTACCTACTGATTTTTCTGCTTTTCTTTTCCTAATATAAGCTTTTTAAGTTTATACATTTCTCTTTATTATTTAAGCTGCTTTTTCTGCATTTATCATCTGTGATATATTTATAATCATTGGTTCAACGTATTATCATTTCCATTCAGAATTGGGGATTTTTTGGTTGGTTTTTTTTTTTAGGGGCACCTGGGTGACTCAGTTGGTTAAGCATCCGACTTCGGCTCAGGTCATGATCTCACGCTTTGTGAGTTCGAGTCCTATGTCGGGCTCTGTGTTGACAGCTCAGAGCCTGGAGTCCCCTTCAGATTCTGTGTCTTCCTCTGTCTCTGTCCCTCCCCTGCTTGTACTCTGCCTCTCTGTCTCTCAAAAATAAATAAATATTTTTAAAAAATTAAAAAAAGAGAGAATGTAGGCAAAATAATTTTCAGACAAATAAAACTGAGTCTCCAAAACAGAAAAAGTTTAGCTAGGAGGAAAGTGATGAAAGGTCTAAGATTAAGAAGAAACAAAGGGTATAAAAAAGTAGTAAATGTTTGAATAAGTTAAAAAAATTTTTTTAAAGCTTATTTATTTTTGGGAGAAAGAGAGACAGAGACAGAGCATTAGGGGAGGAGCAGAGAGAGGGAGACACAGAATCTGAAGCAGACTCCAGGCTCTAAGCTGTCAGCAGAGCCTGAAGTGGGGCTTTAACCCATGAACTGTGAGATCATGACCTGAGTTGAAGTTGGGTGCTCAACCGACTGAGCCCCCCAGGTGCCCCAATGTTTGAATGAATCTAAACAAATATCAACTATAAAACAATGGTGATGTTTAAGGATATTTATATTTAAAAGAAAAAAATCCAAAGTAATATATGTCAAGTCCATCTTCTGAAGGAAAATATATTTATTAACTTCAGACATTGTAATTTAAACGATCACATTGCAATGTACAGGGGAACGAATAACAAAAATCAAAAACAAAAACTACGTCCCCAAACCAAGTAGAATGCATAACTCTCAAACTAGTAGGAAAAATAATAAAATTAATCCAAATAAGGCAAAAAAGAGTAGGAGGTAAAAGAGAGCATAAACTAGGATGGTAGATTTTTGTGGGTTTCACCTTCAGTTTTGTCCTGCAAAGTCAGTGGCTGCAGAATTACTCAAGACTCTATGCAAGTCAAGAGAGATGAGAGGGAGGCCAAACTTGAGCTGCTCTCAAGCTCCTGTATTTATTAAACATGCATTTAGATAAACAATATGCAATACATCAGTGAGCTATGTGTCAGTAGGAACATATTGAAAACTTGCAGAAAAACAAGTTAAGGATTTTCCAAGAATTCGAAAGAGCAAAAGTAGAAAGCAGGGTAAGATATTCCATGTGATAACATAGTCTAAGAAATTTATGAGCCCGAGCAGGACCTAACCCCTAGATATATGTACATTAACAATATAAGCAAAGAGTGGTGTGTCCCCTAGATGTACATTAACCGGATAAGTGAAGCCTGGCGTGCTGTTTTCAGCAAGACCAGAAAGCAGTGTTGTGCTTTGCAGTACATTCCCTATAATCTCCAAGGTATGGCTGATTGATTTCCCAAAGATTTTTATGTAACTAATTTTATAAAGTAAAGGTAGAAGACTTAATGCCTTAGTTGTCAAAAGACGATTGGATTTTTAAAGTTCATTTATAGACTGCATGGAAGAATTAAGAAAGGTTTAGGGGCACCTGGGTTGTCAGTTAAATATCTGAGTCTTGATTTTGGTTCAGATCATAATCTCATGGTTCCTTTTTTAAATCATTGTGGGCTGCACATCGTCAGCACAGAGGCTACTTGGGATTCTCTCTCTCCCTCATGGTCTGCCCCTCTCCTGCTTTCACTTCTGTGAGATCTCTCTCTAAAAAAAAAAAATATATATATATATATATATGACTATTTTTGGCTTAATCATCCTTGTAACTGTATAAATTTGACCATCAAAACATGGTGGTGTCTTTCACATGTCTATTATCACAGCAAAGATTTGTTCTTAAATCATGTTTTTTCTTCTTCAGCTTTCTTCTTCTTCTCCTCCTTTCTGTCCTTCTCCCCATCCTCCCCTATTTCCTCCTTTATCCTTCTCTCCTCCCTCCCCCCCCATTCTCTTCCTCTCCCCTTCTCTATCCCTTACTCTTTTTCTCTCTCTGGAGAAAGATGGGATAAAAATAAGAGTCCTGAGTTAGAGTAAAATAAAGATTTTCAAGGCTTTAAATTTATTGTGGGGGCACCTGGATGGCTCAGTCAGTGGTGCATCTGACTCTTGATCTCAGGGTTCTGAGTTTGAGCCCCATATTGGGTGTAGAAATTACTTTAAAAATGTGTTTATTTCAGTAAACCCTTATCAGAATTAATATTTTGGGTGAAAAAAGGTATAATGTTTTATTTAGAATTTCTGTGATTACCTGTAAGGTTGAATTGGGGGAGGGCACTTGGATTTCCTCCTTTATGAATTACTGTCTCATATCATTTTCACATTTAATGGCATTTTTGCATAGTTATACCTGCCTCCACCAAAGGTGGGGACTACTACTCAATATCATAGAGAAATTTATGACTTACTTAAATAAGGGAATATTATAGTAATCAGGCACAGTATCCTTGAAGAAAGCAACTGCTTGTGTTCTGAGGTTCATGGGAAACATTTGTCTGTCTAGTGGTTGTATTAATTATAGAGGCAAGAGTGCATTTACATCAGCCCTAGATATGTGACTCATCCTAGTTACAGAAAAGAGAATAGCTTATTCTGGTAAGCCTTTGTGGTGACACAGAGCAGACCACCCCAAAATATGCCACAATGGCATAATGACTATTTTGAATTACTTGAAAAGCAGCCAGTGCAAAAAGGGCATCTTGACCCTTTTTCTCCCTGAATGCAGGAAATAAATCTCCCGTGTGAAGGATACCTTCCCCCCCCTTTTGCCTGAAGACTGAGAGAAATATCCTTATCACCAGAGATGGGAATTCAGTGTTGAAGAAGCCTACCTTGGTACTTATACTAATTTACTATCTCAGCCCAAATTCTGTTTAGAATTCCTTATTAATTGAAGCTTTTTTTCATATTATCAATTCCTCACAGATTTATGTTTTTTTTATCTAAAAGATATAAAAACTGCCTGTCTTGGTGATTTCTTTGTGTCTCAACTTTACCAGTGGACCTCCATGTGCACCTAATTAAATTTTGTGCGGGTTTTTTATTCTGTTAATGTCTCTCATGACAATTTAATTCTTAGACCAGCTAGATGAATCTTGAATGAGAGAGAAAATTTTTTCCTCCCCAATACCTTGCTGACTAGCTGGCTTTCAGGAATATTGGGCTGTCTCTGATTGGTTGACTTTCAAAGACATGTTTGCAGAAGGAAATTGATTTAATAGGTTGCTTGTTATCATGGCTGTAGAATTTTGAGGAGCCTAAAAACTTTCTAATACTCAGTTTTATGGTAGGATATTAAGCTTTTGTCATGTTGTTTAAATTTTTGTTTTTAGTTTGTCTTTTAATTTGGAGCCTACAAATATAAAAATCTATAGTTTGTCCAATTTCCTTATCTTGTTTATGCTTCCTATCTTTTCAAGTGTTCATAAACACTTTCAGTGTTTCAGTGCATAAAAACTTTCAGTGTTCATGGCATGTGATGGGAACATCCATTTTTTATCATTAATTTTCATTTTTAAAACAATTCTTTGTACTGATTTATAATAGCTTCCTATTTACATATCATGCTTTCCCAAAAATTCCAAGCTTCATAAGGTCAAGTTTATATCATTTTTTTTACTCCCATAGCCCATATTATGGCATATGTTAGGTATGTGAGTTGGCAGTGTGTAGCCTGGATTGGAACGAGGATAAAGACTGAGATATAATACGCTATCTATTGGGGGAAGAGCTAATAAGCCAAGGACAAGCTGGATATGGAAGAAGATTTAAGAAGATGTAAATGAGGATCCAAATTTGATAGACTTTAACTTGTTGACAAAATTAATTCTCTTGGGAAACACAAATTTCTATCATATTTTTTTGAATAATTCTGCTCTTTTTTTTCTGTCTAAATTCACTGGATTGCAAATAGTGAGTTCTCTTGTGAGATCTTAGTAAGGTTGAGATGGGTAAGCATAAAGACTTGTCTTGTAAAAAGAGCCCTTAACAACTGGTCTTAATAACCCCCCAGGGGAGGATTAGAAGACTGAGGACTCAGGTGGCTGCTTTATTTAAATGGCTACTTCTAAACTTAGTGGGCAAAAAGTAACCATTATTAGTGTGCTTACCCTAGAGTGGTCCCTAAAGATACCTACATCCCCAAGCCATACCTAGGCCATCCTATGGGTAATGAAGATCAAGTTTTCCTTTTCCCAAAAGAATCTCAAACATTTTTGTACTTGTTACATTAAGTTAAAAGATAGAATACTCTACATCTGGACTTCCATTATGTGAAATAATCAATTTCCTTATGATGATGAAAGCAAAGAGAGGAAAGGAAAAGGGAAGAAAAGAAAGAGAAGGAATGGATTGAGAGAGGGAAAAAGGGAAGAGGAAGGAGGGAAGGAAGAAAACAGAACAAAAAAGGAGTAAGCAAGTAGACTAGAAATGAAAAGTCAAACTCAGTGACCTGACAGATGTGAAAGAATAAAGCCTAGAGTATAGGTTTTCTTGAAAAAAGTGCTCTGGAAATTATGGGCTAATTGTATAATGCTATAGTTTGGCAATGCAAAGATATCTGCATTGATGAAAAACCTAGTTCAACCCCTTGACTTTTTTAAAGAAAAAGTGTGCCTGGGTGGCTCAGTCGGTTGAGTGTCCAATTTCAGCTCAGGTCATGATCTCACAATCCATGAGTTTGAGCCCCACATCCGGCTCTGTACTGACAGCTCAGAGCCTGGAGCCTACTTTGGATTCTGTGTTTCCCTCTTTCTCTGCCCTTCCCCAGCTCACACTCTTTCTCTCTCTTAAAAAATAAATAAAAATTAAAGAAAAAAATCAAATGCTTAAAGGTTAAATTACTTGCTGAAGTTAGTATCAAGGTTGGAACTATAATTCAGATCTTCTGATTCGTAAACTAATGGTATGTATTTTACAAGAAGCCTTATTACACACACCAACCTCTGTCTCATAGTTCAACAGCTAACAGGTGAGAGAGCAATTTAGACAGCCAAACAAAGAGTTTAGCTACTTTTAATGATTCTGGATAAGATGATCTCTCTGGATGAATTCCTGAGGATGTAATTAATATTTCCCAGGAGTACTAAAGTCTGTTTTTCAATTCCTCATACACCTTGTATGATTTAGGTTAGTTAGGCCCTATGAAGAAGATAAATCATTTGTGATGACTCTGATAACTATATCCTTTGCTTCCTACATCTTGCAAAATAATGAATGGGTGTGTAAAATAAAGTTTTTAAGAAAAGATGACTTGGGATGTCTGGGTGGCTCTATTGGTTAAGTGGCTGACTCTTGATTCCAATTCAGGTCATGATCTTGCAGTTCGTGAGTTCAAGCCCTGCATCAGGCTCTGTGCTGATACTGCAGAGCCTGCTTGAGATTCTCTCTCTCTCCTCCCCCCCCTCCGCTCTCTCTCTCAAAATAAACAAACAAAAAATTTTTAAGTTAAAAAAATAAGAAAAAAATGTATGACTTATCTTGGTTAAGTGTAACTTTTCCTGTTAGGACACAGTATTCATCTGCGATGATCAAATCCAAAAACATCACAAGTAAGAGTGGTATTGGCTTAGACTTGCATAGGCAGGGGTAAACCAACTGTAGTTGGGGTGATTTACAGTCAAGATTATTTTGTAAGCAGAAGCAGTCTCAACCAGTTATCAGAACAAATGCTTTTGTCTCTAGCTAGCTAGTTTCAAGGAGACAGATAGTTCTAATCTTAGCTGAAAATCAGGAGACAAGGAATGGGAACTTGGCTAGGTAGAAAGCAGATTCAGGCAAAGAAGAAGAGTATGTATCTGGCCTTGTCACAGCCTTTACCCAATCAACAATTATTGAACCACTCATTCTTTCTTGATTAAATTAGTAGGTCCCTGAAATCATCATATCTTCCATTGCCTTGGTCTAGGCAGTTTGGTTAGAAAGCTCTCCATTACAAAAGTAATTTATAGAAAATATAATAGTTTGTTGTGAATGCTTTCAAACTTTTAGTTGAAAGATTTTGCAATTAAGATTGTCTACCAGGAGCTCTCAGAATGGCTAGACTTTATTAAGTAGCCAGAAATAAGATAAAGATAGGGATAAATTGGAGGATACTGGTGATGGTTGTATAACTTTGTGAATGTAGTTAATGCCACTGAATTATATACTTAAAAATGGTTAAAATGGTAAATTTTATGTTATATATATAATTACCGCAATTTTTAAAAGTGTGTATAATACGGGGCACCTAGGTGACTCAGTCGGTTAAAGTGTCTGACCTTGGCTCAAGTCATGATCTCACAGTTAGTGAGTTCAAGCCCCATGTTGGGCTCTCTGCTGACAGTTTGGAGCCTGGAGCCTGCTTCAGATTCTGTCTCCTTCTTTCTCTGTCCCACCCTTGCTTGCACTTTGTCTCTCTCTCAAAAGTAAATAAATGTTAAAAAAAATTTTTTTTGAGTAATAAAGTGTGTAAAATAAATGAAGAAATTAGAAAACAAATAATGCAAAGATCTTTATAACAGTAGGAGAAACTAAACTATCTAGGAAGAAAATTTTTAGACTGAATAAAAAGGCATAAAGGAACACCTGGATAAATGGAGAAACATACTGTGTTTCTGGATTGGAGGATTCAATGTAAAAAAATAAAAACAAAAACACAAGGAAGTTCTCTAATTTATCTATGCATCCTATGCATTACAAAGGAAATCTTCATAGGATATATATACACATATACTATACAGAGACACACATGCACATGTACAAAAATTGGTTTCAAAGTTATCAATGATCTGGAATGGAATATTCAGTAAGTAGTATGACAAGTAACTATTCAATTCAAAGTGATTGTTGAACTCTTACAACTTACACCAAAATTAATCAAATTTTGATGGATTTGATGGATTTGGTGGATCAAAAATGTAAACTTAAAGTCATAATGAAAACAAAGAGAAGACAGACTTCTTTTCCCCAAATATGCTGAAGTCTTGAGCAGGCATTACATAAAACAGAAATTCCAAGGGGCGCCTGGGTGGCTTAGTCAGTTAAGCGTCCGACTTTCACTTAGGTCATGATCTCGCGGTTTGTGGGTTCAAGCCCCGCGTCGGGCTCTGTGCTGACTGCCAGCTCAGAGCCTGGAGCCTGTTTCAGAGTCTGTGTCTCCCTCTCTCTCTGACCCTCCCCTGCTCACGCTGTCTCTCTCTCTCTCTCCCAGAAATAAATAAAACATTAAAAAAAAAAAAAGACAAATTCCAAATGGCAAACAGATGGGTAAAGGTGCTAATCCCCATAAAAATCAGTAAAAGTATAATAAGTTGTGTCTGTATCCACAATAAGTTATGTCTATATACCTACCAGAATAATTGAGTTTTAAAAAGTTAATAAAACAACATATTGGTGAGAAAGTGAGCAATGAGAACCTTTGTGCCCTGCTGTTGGGGTGTAAACTGGTATGACATATACAAGAAATAGTTTGACATTAAACATATCCAACAACTCCAAAAATTCCACTTCTATCAATTCCAAAGAATATAATTTATTAACCAAAAAAAACGTCTTGGGACACCTAGATGGCTCAGTTGGTTAAGCTGGTTAAGCTGACTTAGTCTCAGGTCATGATCTCACAGTTTATGAGTTTGAGCCCTGTGTCAGGCTCTTGTGCTGACAGCCCAGAGCCTGGAGCCTGCTTCAGATTCTGTGTCTCCCTCTCTCTCTGCCCTACTCCTGTTCATGCTCTGTTTGTTTCTCTGTCTCTCAAAAATAAATAAACAAAAAAAATTAAAGAACATCTTTGAAAGCAGATTCACATAAATATTTTGAATAGAAGAATAAACATATGGGATATGCTCTCCTAGATATCAAAATATAAAGTTATTAAAACATTGTCATATTAAAGCAGTTATAAACAAACTGGTCACTGAAAGGGAAAAATGTTCTGAATTACAGTTAAAAATATATATTTATATTGTGTAGTTACCTTAAGGACATATATTTCTACTGTGTAGTTACCTAAAGTTTCATCTCAAATTAGTGGGGAAAGATGAACTAGGTATTTCAATAAGTGGTGTTTTGTCTGTTCTGATGCAAAAAAATATTTATACGTCACATCAAAAATATTTTGAGAGGTGCCTGGCAGGCTCAGTCGGAAGAGCATGCAACTCTTGATCTTGGGGTTGCAAGTTTGAGCCCCACGTTGGGTGTAGAGACTACTTAAATCAATAAAATTTTTAAAATAATATTAATAAATATTTTGGGAGAGGAGGGACTTAAAAATCTAAAGATAAAGATGTAAGGTTACCAAAAAAAATTTTAGGAGAATGCGTTTATAATTTGGAAATGATAAAGGGTGTATGGATGTGTGTATGTAACTTAAATCTACGTTGTATATGCGATAATTGTTTGTTTGTTTGTTTTAATACATGCTAGAACATTTACTAAGTCTGCTTGCCCTGATGTTACCTGAAAATGGGTTCATCTCTTGATGGGGGTCCAGCCAAAAAGACACAACCACACCAAAGAATAGGAAAAGTAAGGGTTTTGTTTGCAACACGTAAAGGAGAACATGGAGGATATTTCCCAAATGAACAAACCTGGGGAGCTTTTAAGCTAAGGGTGCATACATATTCATGAAAGGGCTTGTGCAATCGAGATTTCAGCATGGAATTGGGGCAAAAGTCATGTTAAGGTGACAGAGTTTAGGTCTTAGTTGATCGAAGTTATGAGAGGCAGCAAGGGTCAGAATTGTCAATTCTCTGGCTCCAGCTGGTCTGGTATTTGAGTGCTCAAAGGGGTTTAAATCCTGCAAAGATAACTCAAGAATGTTCGTAAGGTCAATCTTTACTGTTGAACCAGCCCTGGGAGTTTTCCTACTGATTTATTGTCTCTGATATGATTAGGCTATCTCCTGGCCTGATAGCGACTGTTTGTTCTTACATTCTTTTGTTCTCTTAAAATCATTAACTTCTGAGGTCTATTCTTCTGCTATTTCAACATATCCCAGGCAATTCTGCAAGAAATGTGCTGTGGACCAGCAGCTCTGATCGGGCATAGATCACAAGATGGCCAGGTTCTAAAATGACTTTTCTTATGTCAAGAAAGCTACGTCTCATCTTTCTTTTTCTGGAGACCCCTCTAACACTGCTTACATTAATGTGACACTCTAGGGAAATGACCCTAGATATCTGACAACAATCAGCATTTCTTTCTCCTCTGACTATATAAATAAGACTCTGTTCTTCAAATCTTCTCAAGCCAACTCTTTTCTTACCTGCTGGTTCCTTCATAATTCAAAAACCTTTGCATGTACTAACAAATTTGTCTAAGAATTTTGCCTGTCAGTATAATTGTGTATTCACAGCCAATGCTCTGGAAGGAATGTACAAAGGAAAATTAGACAGTGATTTGATTTCTGGGGATGCAAATGGGAAATTGAATTTTTACATTTCTGTATTACTTTTATATTTTAAACATCCCAATTAAAAAAAAAACATTAGGCGAGCCAGCATCTGACACGATTTCAGCTCAGGTTGTGATCTGGTTTCTTTGAGTTTAAGTCCCATGTTGGGCTCCGCCCTGACAGTGCAGAGCCTGCTTGGGATTCTCTCCCTTTCTCTCTCTGCCCCTCCTATGCTCACCTGTGCATGCTTTCTCTCTCTCTCTCTCTCTCTCTCAAAATATATACAGGTATAAAATAAAATAAACTGTTATTGTGTCTAAGTAAAAACAAAGAAAACAGAATGTTTCTATGAACTCTGTGTACACTAGAAAAATGATTTAGTAAACTATATCTTTTTTCCTTAGAAAAATATTCAGTCATTAAAATTATGTTTGTGAAGTTTGTATTTTATTTTAATTTTTTAAAAAGTTTATTGGTAAGTAATCTCTATACCCAACATGGGGCTCAAACTCACAACCTCAAGAGTAAGAGTCACATGCTCTACTGACAGCCAGTCAGGCACTCCAAAGATTATATTTTAATTGTTTGATTTTTTTTAAGATATATATTTCAGAATCTCTTGGATTCCTTTTAAAATTTTTAAATGTTTTTTATTTATTTCTGAGATGGGGGGGCAATGTGAGCAGGGGAGGGTCAGAGAGAGAGGGAGACAAAGAATGCGAAGCAGGCTCCAGACTCTGAGTTAGCTGTCAGCACAGAGCTGGAGAGAGGGCTCGACCCCACCAACCGTGAGATCATGACCTGAGCCCAAGTTGAACGCTTAATTGACTGAACCACCCAGGCGCCCCTTTTTCTTTCAAAATTTTATTTAAATTCTAGTCAGTCAACCTACAGTATAATATTGGTTTCAAGAGTAGAATTCAGTGATTCATCACTCATATACAACACCTAATGCTCATCATAAGTGCCCTCCTTAGTACCCATTACTCATCTAGTCCATCTCCCACCCACCTCCCTCCTCCCTCCAGCAACCCTCAGTTTGTCTCTCTTGGCTTATTTCTCTCTCTTTTTTTCCACCCTCCCATATGTTCTTTTTTTTTTTTAAGTTTATTTCTTTATTTTGAGAGAGAGAGCACATGAGCAAGAGGGAGAGAGAGAGAATCCCAAACAGGGACTGCACTGTCAGCACAGAGCCCGATCTAGGGCTTGAACTCACAAATTAACCAACTGAGCCACCCAGGTGCCCCTCCCCCATCTGTTTTGTTTCTTAAATCCCACATATGACTGAAATCGTATGGTATTTGTCTTTCTCTGACTGACTTATTTCACTTAGCATAATACACTCTAGCTCAACAACCGTGTTGTTGCAAATGGCAAGATTTCATTCTTTTTGATAATTGAGTATTCTCTGTATTCTGAGTAACAGTATATGCCATTGTATATATATATACGTATGTATATATACACATATACATACATATATATACCACATCTCCAAATATTATATTTTAACATATAAAACTAAAAGAAAACTCTGCATAGAAAAAAATAATGGAAGAAAAAATCAATATATTAACGATAGTTGTCTTTGGGTAATAAGATATTAAATTTTTATTCCATTTTTCACTATTTTCCTCATTACCTAACGAGCATATGTTATTTTAATATATATGAGGAAAATGTTGATACAAACAAAATACAGCATGTTTCAGCATGCCCTGACTCTTTTCATTGAGGATGTGTGAGTCTTTTACAAGACTTGTAGTTTGTATTCCCAACTAAGAATTTTACCTCATATAATGGATATTTGATAGTTGACTTTTTATTTAAGAAGTGGAAGTTAACACTTTAATTTGTGATTGATCTTAAACGTTTTGACTAAGAACACTTATCATTTCTGTACTGTATTGTTAATCAAAAGGACTACCTCAGATAATTTATCTTTTTGGAAAATATTTTTTTAATAGACATAAGAAGAAAACAAAGCAAAAGAAAAAAGAAAGCTCTACCTTGTTAAGTTTAATACCTGGGGGTATGCAAATTAAATAACAACAGGAGAAAAGGCACTCATTTTTAATTTTTTATATGTATAGGAGTTCAAAGAAGAGAAATGAAACTCAGAGAAGCAGAGCTTATATACTCTTTTAACAAAAGTAAAGGAGTTTGGGCTTCAAAGGACAGTAAATGGTAGGAAAATGAAACTAATAGAAACCAATAAGGGTTATTTTAATAAGGTTTTGTTTATGCAAACTCATCCTAGTGAAGGCTCCTTGACTTGGCTAGTAAAAGTCACTCTTGTCTCCGTGATGGTGGTAATGGTTAATGGTGGAGGTGTGATTCTTAGTGTCTTCAGTGCAAAATAATCCTTATGTCAAAGTGGCATATTTTGTGTTGGTATTTTCTGATCCCATGAATGAACAAAGTCAACATACCTTTAGGGTAAAAATTCACCATTCTGTGTAGAGAATTCATTGCTATGCAGAATTTATGCTTTTTGAGGAAGCGGGATGCCACAATGGTTATAAGCAAAATCTCTCTGTTTTAAAAGAGTTTGTTTGTTTGTTTACTTATTTATTTAAGTAGTCTCTACACCCAACAAGGGGCTCAAACTCATGTCCTGGAGATCAAGAGTTTCAGGCTCTTCTCCTAAGTGTCCATCAACAGATGAATGGATCAAGAAGATGTGGTTTATCTATACCATGGAATACTACATGGCAATGAGAAACAATGAAATCTGGCCATGTGTAGCAACATGGATGGACCTTGAGGGTGTTATGCTGAGTGAAATAAGTCAGGCAGAGAAGGACAAATACCATATGTTTGCACGTATAGGAGGATTAGGAGGAACTTGACGGAGGAACAAGGGGGAGAAGAAGGGGGGAAATGGTGGGGGAAAGGGAGAGAGGCAAACCATGAGAGACTCTTGAATGCTGACAAAAACTGAGGACTGATGGATGTGGGGGGGAGGGGGGATGGGCATGGAGGAGGACACTTGTGGGGATGAGCACTGAGTGTTATGTGGAAACTAATTTGACAATAAACTATTTGTAAAAAAATAAATAAATAAATAAATAAATAAAACATTAAAAAAAGAGTTTCAGGCTCTTCTGACTGAGCCAGCCAGGCACCCTGAGCAGACACTCTTGATTGCCTGGCTTTTCATATTCTAGCAGTGTGCCCTTGGGCAAAATATTAACCTCTTTGATCTCAATTTCTTCACCTGTAAAATAATATTGTGGTAAAGATCAAGCAAGATAAGGCATAGTTACCAAAATGTCTGGCATATAGCAAATCATAAATGCTACAAATATAATTTTATGTTTCTCTTAGAAGATGTTTGTTTCATAAGTGCCCTGATCCTTGTAACAGGTGGAGTTAGATTTGAGAAGCAGAAACAATATCCATAAGAGAATAAAGGGTTCATTGTAGGCATTAGAACTTAGATGATTATGGTAGCTGGTTGAGAAGTGGATGCAAGACTGTTGGATAGAGCCTGATGTCATTCAGGCTGGCAGTCAGGGAAGCTGGATGTGAGGTATGGAAGAGAAAGAACTGAAGTCCATATGGAGAGACTAGAAACCACAAGGACAAACCATGATTTTGGGTGACCTGTGGTGGAAGCTGGTGCCCTTCCTCATGGAACCACCTATACACCTGTTCCAGGATTAGGAAAAGCTGAAGGAAGGGATATGGTGTGTGCTTGAAGAACTATGAGCTGAGGATTACCATTCACTACTAGGTGAGCTAGCATATCAGCAACAACATGTACTCAACTACCACAATACCTGGTGCCCTATATTGACTTTTGTCATGAAAAAAATGACTGATGCTTCACTGAGGCCTTCTAAAACATGCTCGTGTTTCTCCTGTGGCCATCTGTAACTCAAAATCATGCAGGGAAAGAAATTCTGGGAAAGTTAATTTGAAGTTAGCTTGGCTGATGTAGTACAAAGTCATCATACTCCTGTGTTCCTTATAATCCTGCCTACTTCAGCCCAAAACTGAAAACTTAGAGGAGAAAGCACAATTCAAATATTTTAAACCTAGCTGTTTTATCTTGAAATTTGGGGATTGCTAATAATAAAAATTCACCTTCTCTGTTCCATTTGGTGAATTTGTACTTAAGAAAACAAATATCCTTTACTTCAGAACACGTAATTTCAAGTGAATCATGTATCACACCATACAGAAATTTGCTTAACAAAGGACTGTCAAACCCTTGTGCAGCTTTGGCGTCTCGGAGAGGGTTGGATCCAAAGAAATCTGAATGAGTTGTAACAGCATGTCCAGCATGATAGCCACCTTGTTTGGTCCTCAAATAGTGCCCATCTACAAAGGGCTTTAAATATGGATCATCTAGGGGTGCCTGAGGTTCAGTCAGTTGAGCATCTGACTTCGGCTCAGGTCATGATCTCATGGTTTGTGGGTTCGAGTCCCGTGTCGGGCTCTGTGCTGACAGCTAGCTCAGAGCCTGGAACCTGTTTCAGATTTTGTGTTTCCCTCTCTCTCTGACCCTCCTCTGCTCATGCTATCTCTCTCTCAGAAATAAATAAAACATTAAAAAATAATAAACAAATATGGATCATCTAAAGTAGTTTCAAAGAAATGAGAGCAAGGTAGGTATAATTCCCAAATAAGTCCATAACAGTTATGAGGTTTGCCTTCCTTTGAATGAGAAAAAACAGTGGTGAGTTCTAGAGTATCCCTGCAATGGATAAATAGGTACAGAGGAGAGGAGATGATTTTTTAGGAAGTCAATCTAGAGGCAGAGAAATGCTAGGTATTTTCACTTAAGAATGAAATCTGAGGGGCGCCTGGGTGGCTTAGTCGGTTAAGCGTCCGACTTTCACTCAGGTCATGATCCCGCGGTTCGTGGGTTCGAGCCCCGCGTCGGGCTCTGTGCTGACTGCCAGCTCAGAGCCTGGAGCCTGTTTCAGAGTCTGTGACTCCCTCTCTCTCTGACCCTCCCCTGCTCACGCTGTCTCTCTCTCTCTCTCCTAGAAATTAAAAAAAAAAAAAAAAAAAAAAAGAATGAAATCTGAGCAGCATCAGGGACTATGAAGTTAAGTGCAGGTAATAAGACTAAGTCCCAGACTGGTAGCTGCTATCACTGCATCCAAACAAGAGTGGGTGGGCTTTCGCAATGGAGTAGAATGAGGGGACATAATCAATTGGTCTCTGATGTCCCTAGAGTTTGTCCTGATTTTTTATATACAAATAGAAAGAAAGGGTTGTGACGATTAGGGAAGCCAATGGTGATGAGTCTCCGCAGGGGAAAGGCTCAGGTGTGTGTAGGGACCAAGGGCAGCCTGCCCTAAAATGAGTCACGTTGGCATGAAGATTACTTCAAGTTAGAAAGCAATCAAAGCCCAGTAGATTCAGGAAAAGCTCCTTACCTCCCTCTCAACTGCCTAAAAAGAATTTAGATAGGTAACCTGCTCCAGAAAGAGAGGTATCATCACTGCATTTTGAGAGGAACTAATTATGGTAGACAGGGAAGAACCTAGCAAGCCCTGTTTGAGTAAAATCCTTTATGTCTTATTATTTTTGAGTGACCTAGCAAACATTTCTTTACTAAACATTTACTCTTTTTCATCTTCCTGTAAATTGCATTCCTTCCCTCTAAAGTACTAGACTTCTACTCCCTTTCTCTTAGTTCACAGAATGACATACATACCCTATTTTTGCCTGATTGTCTTTGGAATTTCCATGTGGATTCCTTGTATGAACAAAATTAAATTTGGTGTTTTCCTTTTAATCTGTCTTATGTCAATTTATCTGATTTTTAGTCTGGGTAGAAGGACATTGGAGGGAACAGGAAATTCCTGCTCCTTGACATGTGTCAACTAAAGATATAAAGGAGCAGCGAACACAAAAAGTTAGAAATCCAATGTCTACAATATCCCATGAGTCCAAGAACTCTTCTAAATCATGCTTTGGTGATTAGCAAGGTAAAGTCATGAAGAACTTCTAGTCTGTGATGGGAAAGAATCTTTCCATTTTGTACAATAATGCCATGACCAAGATTACATTATCCTGCCCTTACAGTATCATCTATTGGAGAATGCCAGCTATGAGAAGGCACCAAACAGGCAGTCTCACTTGTAAAAGGATGGCATCTTAGTAGGATGGATACATTGAAATTTGGCTAATTTTGGGAGCAGATGGTCAAAGATAAATCCTTAAGAAAGGAATAATTTTTGTAGATTGGTAATCATAGTTTGGTTTGGTATGGTAATCCACAGCTTGGGAAAGTTCTCAGAACCTTCAGTGTCTTTAACAACATTCAATATCAACTGGGATACCATCACTGAGAATGAACAGGCCTAATAAAACTGGGCTGAAATTCAGTCTTTAAAAACTAGTTCCCTGTAGTAGTAGAATTGATGCCCCTTGGCCATGAATCTGAACAGAGTAGTTATTTTTCAACAAAGAACGAATTGATCAGTTAGTAGCATCTTACATTCAGTCTCCCAAACACAAAGCTCTTAGCATCTGAATGGCTGATCTACTTTCCTTTTTGACTGCTGACCCCTATGGCTACCTCCCACCCTTTTGCTCTTTGTTTTCCAAATTGGCCTTGAATTTTGTTTTCCAGTTGGTAGTTCAACTCCAGATCTTTTTGACTGTTCAAATAAACACAACAAGGAGATCACTTCACATAAATTGAGAAGTTAATAGCCATTGTTAATGATGGGGAAAGGATAACTTTCTGAATGTTAATGGAACTTCTTATGGCCTTAAAAGGAAATAATCTGGCAATACCTGTTATGTTAAAATCACATTTCAACCCAACAATCCTCCTCCTGAGAATCCTTCCAAAATTTGTGGATTGTTCACCAATGGCAAAAATTGGAGTTTCAACTGGATAATGATACGTTTTAATTAATTATTAAAAATGACTTAGAGAGCTACTTCCATGACCTAGAGGATTGCTATGGCTTGTTGAAGAAAGCAAGAATCAGAGAAATGTGTACCATGCTGTTTAATAAAATGGTGACCAAAATCTCTCTATATGTATATTTATTAATACAGTTGAATGATCATAGAGAAAAGTACTGAAGTACACATGCATTAGGGGTTTATTGATGGTTTATACCAAAACTACGTTTATTATTGTTTAGTAAGTCTTGAAATCAGGTTGTGAAAAGTCCTTCAATTGTTCTTCAGGATTGTTTTTGCTGTTCTTGTTCCTCTCTATTTGCAAGCTCAAGTCTCCAATTATTCTGTCTTGTTAAATCCAAAGGATATTTTCCTATTTCCTTTTCTGTGATACTTAACAAACTGAACATTTTTTACTCACCTGAACCATTCTCTTCTTTGGCTCTGTAACAACATTCTCCTAGTTTTCCTTCTTTCTTTCTGGCTATTCCCTTGTGTCGTTAAGGCTTATCCTCCTCTCTTGCCATTAAACATTAGGGTTTTTGAGGCTTGGCCCTAATCTCATTTCTCATTTTACATTTCACATAAGGTAATACTCCTTCATATTCAGAGTTTCAATAAACTTTTAAAAGGCAGAAATTTACTTACCTATTAGTAATAATCTAGCTGGTCCAGGCTGGTAGAGAACTCTTCTTTACAGAGAGTTCAGTATCTATTTTCCTTCCACTTGATTCCTTAAACATTGCCTTGGGTAAGGGTTATAACCTGGAGTCCATTATATTACTTCTCTATTACTGCCATAATAAATTACCCTAAACTGAATTGCTTAAACATCTACTTATTATCTCACAGACTTCACTTGCAAGCCCATTCAGGTTGTTGGCAGGATTTACTTCCTTTTCATGTTTTCCATGTGGCCCCTTCTATGCAAACCAGCTGTTATACCCAGATCGCAGTATCCTCAACGACCAGAGACCACCCGGGAGACCGAGTCACGCATGCAAAGGCAAAGGGCTTTATTACGGGCTTGAGCTCGGGCTCACAGACTTTACCAGCGCAGTAGATCCGTGCTGTGAACCCCAAACAAAGGCAGAGTAGGGTTTTTATGGGGTTTGTGAGGGGGGAGTTACAGAAGTTGTGGCATGGAAACAGTGATCCAATCATAATAATACAACATCATTGACAGCGGGTTTAACCATACACATTGTCTAGAGTATTCGTTACTTTTAGTGGGATCCAATTACAACGTTTAGAGTACCTTTAAATTCAACCAATCACAGAGCGAGCCTAGGGTCTTGTTGGGTTAACTTTGACATTAGGTAACAGAGTCGTATCTATAGTCTCTATCTATAGGCCTCTCCCTTAGTAATGTGGAGGGTGGTTGCTGGCCTTTCCTGATTGGGTATTGCCAGGGTGGTTTCTCCTGCCTTGGGCAGTGTGTAACTGCCTAATAGTTTCAGGGATGCTGAAACTTAGGCCTTCTAGTTTAGAGGGGAAACTTAAAGCCTGTCATGGAGTCAGTTCGGTTTAGACTTGTGTCCTTACACAGCAACAGTGAATTGAGCCTCTTTTATGCTTTCAATCTGATTTCCATCTCTGTCACATCTCTCTGGCCTCCTGCCCCATCTTCCTCTTCTGCTTTTAAGGGCTCATATGATTACCTGGATCCACCCAGATAATCCAGATTCATTTGCTTATTTTAAGGTCAACTGATTAGTAATCTTAGTTATCTGCAAAATCCCTTTTGTATGTAAGTAGCATCAGGAGGCGAAGATTATAAGGGCCCAAATCCTGCCTACTGCATTCATGGATAGGATTTAGTTACCATGGATTTGGATGGTGAAAGGGTTTGGGACAGCTCACCCCCAACGTGCCACTTTGGCATGTGGACCATTTTGAACTGAAGGCAATGAAGACCCTGTGGGTTTAGAAGAAACTTTTGTCCCTCCCTTTATTACATCTAATCTAAATAGGAGGGTCTTTCTAGAATAGGGTTACTAGCAAAGATAAACTTTATCTGAGTGACCCATCTGCATGGCAGGACAAACATCTAATTACCAAACATCTGCTCTTTTCTTATTGTCCTGTGAATTACATTCCTTTCCTCTGAAGTCCCAGACCCCTACCTGCTTCTCCTTAATTCAGAATGACATAAATACCTCATTTTGCCTGTCTTT
Source organism: Crocuta crocuta (assembly GCF_008692635.1). NCBI lineage: Eukaryota > Metazoa > Chordata > Mammalia > Carnivora > Hyaenidae > Crocuta > Crocuta crocuta. Next base: position 1,640,525 of record NW_027531905.1, on the reverse strand, counting down.
GGAATTTCTGCCTGTGTGGAGTCCTCATATTTATGTTATTAAATTTGATTTTCTCCAGTTAATCTATCTCATGTGAATTTGATTCTTTTTTTTTCTTTAAGATTTTATTTTTAAGTAATCTCTACATCCAACATGGGGCTTGAACTCAGAACCACAAGATCAAGAATGGTTGGTTCATGCTCCACCAACTGAACCAGACTGGCACCCTGTCAATCTGATTCTTAATCAAACTAAAAGGATTTTTGAAAAGAACAGTAATGGTTGATCCCCAATAATGGCAAAATAATTCTATTTTCACTAACAGTTTACTGAAATGTACCATATCCTTTGTTGATCTATCAAGAAGAGGCTGTAAAGCAACCAAAACATTTATTTAGGGTTTTAGGGATTACAATCTGGAAGACACAATGTCCACCCAAATCCAAAGTATGCTCTGAATCGGGAATTTGCAAATTATGAGTGGGGAGTGCAGGCTTATAAAGGCAAAAAAACCCCAAAAGATAACATAATTTGTTTTGAAAGAATTATAATCCATACTAGCAGAGTTTAAACTATCTAACACATGATTGGCTATATAGCTAACAAGTGCTAGATTATCTCTATTTCAGTCCAAAGCAGAAGGATATGTTCCAGGAGATGGTCCAGTTGCAACTGACAAGCTGTAATTGACAAAAGTCAAAAGTTCATGGTGTTCTGAGAATTGAAACAGGAGATGTGCATAGGCTTTACTTCCTCAATATACTTCCAACTCTATTTTGAGTAACTATCTTAGCAATGATCACTTCATTTTGAATCTTCTTTCACACCTTCAATTATGAATGTTGGCAAAAAAAAAAAAATCCACAGTAACATAGCAGTGTTAACAGTAAACTTGTCACCATCAAAATCACACGCTATTTTCAAGGCACCTGGATGGCTCAGTTGATTAAGTGTCTGACTCTTAATTTTGGTCATGATCTTGGGTTAGTGAGCTTGAGCCCTGTGTCGAGATCTGTACTGGCAATGCAAAGCCTGGTTGGAATTCGGTCTCTCTCTCTCTGTATACCTCTCCCATAAATAAATAAACATTTTAAAAAATATCACAGGTGTTTTCATATTATTAGAGTTAATGCAGGTAATCTGGAAATATCATTTGAGTCCATTGGTTAAAAAAAAATCAGTGTTAGATCTTATCTGTTAACAAAGAAATACATATTACCATGTTACAATTTGTTTCTTAAAATGTTTTGAGAACTTTCAAATGGAATTAATTTCCTTCGTAATCTTATGCATTTTATTTTAAGCATTCCCAAGAATTATTCTAAATAGGGGTCTATGGGTTCTACCAAGCTGCTAAAGAGGTTTATGGCCCAAGAAAGGAAAAGAATGCCTGTCCGCAGGAATGATCTTCCTTTGTACGGTTGAAATTTGGTTACTGCCTTTTCTACATTCTAACCCAAACGAATGAGAATGATAGAGGAATTTCTGGTAAAAGCATTCCCTTAGGCAGAAGTTGAGTACAACATTTCTGCCCATAAGTCTTTGTGAGAACTGAAATGTGGAAATACTTAGCTGCAAGGGAGGCCTGGGGAATGTGGTTCCCAGTTACATGACCCTATACCCAGTTAAAAACTACTAACAGGAAGGGGAAACAGAATAGAGGGGACATTCAAGAAAAGAAAGAGAAAACCATGACCCCATTTACAACTGAAATGAATAATAGTCATCTTTAGTACACCACTATAATTTTTTTATTATAGATATGCTAATGATGTCAGGTACTATTCTAAAACTTGTTCTGTAAGTTTAGGAGTTAACAAGCCTTGAGGCTAAGTATTATGCTCTTGAAAGATTGAGATGGCATCTATAGTCGAATTAATTTTGAATTTTTGCTTTTGAATGTCAGGAAACATAGGGATCGGATGTGTAATTTATGACAAGGAACATAGCATAGAACAGTCTAATCTTTTGGGGGAATCTTTCCTCAGCCTGGCCAGCTGGGTAACAAAGTTCCTTCTTTGGCACTCAGTGTTGTAAGTACCTTAAAGAGAAGGCAATGTAAAGTCAAGCTCTGGATTAAGCATACTTTCAAGTCCTAGAGATTATGTCTTCTCTTTGCAAGTCTCCTCGCTGATGACCCTTCAGGGCTGCTGTGATGATGAATGCCAGTTGTACTTTAGGATTTGTGGAAAGAACAAACACTTTTGGGAAATCAGACAAGCTTTACTTATCTAAAGGAGAAAGCTGGCATAAACACAGACAAGGATACATGGTACAGAGATCAGCAACTTCATCCCAAATACAGTTGTAGTTTCCTGGGCATTAAATCTTCCTCAGGCTCTATAGGAATGGGGTCTGTATCAGACTTTCTCCAATAAAACTCCCTCTCCTGTGGGTTGATTCCTCATTGGTGATCTGTGAGCATAAGCTCTGGAAAACCCATTTTCTGAGCCAAGTGCACCACTCCATGTTCCAGAAGATGTTCTAAGTTATGTATTAATTTATGGAGTGAATCCATAAAAAATGGAGTGAATCTCAATAATCCTATGAAGTAAGTACAGATATCTCCTGCTTTTCATTTTTTGAAAGTTCTCCTTATGCCACTTGGGTTTTACGAAAGACCTACATTAGTTACCTGTTTCGGCTAACCCCAAAGACATCTGAAGAGGATTTTTGCTTTCATGAAAAAAAGGTGAAAAGTGAAAATGGCATTCAGCATTTGTTATGCATGTGCACCCTGAGCAGTGAGAGGGGCACCATGACGTTCCTTCCCTGAGAACTACACTGGGTATCTCAGCATCAAGCTGCTATAGCTTTTAACTATGTCTGTGAGCATCTGTGCTTTATCCCAATTGATTCTGTGCATCTGTTAGCAAGATGTGTCCCAAGGAAAGCTTAAAAGGAGTTGTTATTTGGGTCTGGGAACATTAAAAAATGTTTCCATATAAATTAATGATAATTGCAGCACCACTTTACACTCTTCTGGATTAGCAAAGTTTTCACAGAAATTCTTTTACTTTTGGATAGCAGGAGAAACCTGCATTCCTGTTATTCTGCTTTTATAGGTGAGGAAACTGAGTAGAGACAGGTTAAGTGATTTTTCCGAAGATTGTAGGTCTAGTGAGTGGGAGTGGCAGAGCCAGGATCCAAATCTTAGGGCAAAGGAATACCCTGCCCACCCTTTGGCAAAAACTAACTACCTCTGTCCTTTCTTTCTTATCCTTAACCACTCAGATGGGATTTCCTTATTTACTTCTTTCTATAAAAACCCTCATATAAAAAAGATTTATTTATTTCTTGGAGAAGCTTCCTCTGCATTAATGGATGTTCTCCCTATTCCAATGGCTGGGAGAAAAAAAAAATATCTCCTTAGCTTCACTTGGTGCTCTTTCTTTCACATGCTTTGTGGAAAGTTTGCCAACCCCATTCTCTGTATCATTGGTTCTGAGGCCAGCAGCAACAGCCTATCCTGGGACCTCGTTAGAAATCTACAATTTCAGCCCACTTTAGCCCTCCTGAATTGGCAATTTTGCAGGTGGTGCTCTTCAATACTTTGGAGGATTCCGACGCAAGAGAAATGTAGAGCACCACTATATAGAGACATTTTCTCCCTAAGACAAGTAAACAAGCCTTTGCAAATCTCGGCCGCCGTGGACTGGAGGGCGGGGCTGGCCACGGCCTTTTTATCCGTGTGGCGCTAGGACCCGCGCGGCGCAGGTCTCCCCGCGGCCGCTCACGGCCGGGGGCGGGNCGGACGCCGAGCCCGAGCCGGAGGGCGGCGCCTCCTGGGTGTTTTCTTTAAATCGCCTCCTCTCCGTGTGGTGGAGGTCGTGGTGGCGAGAGCGAGGACGCGTTTTGTGGAACTACGAGGCGGTGGGTGTGAGAGTACCTTATGTTTTCAATTATTTCCTGTCGGTGGCGTGAAAAAAAAAAAAAATCTTTGTTTTGCATTTACTGTTGGTCGACCGTTGTCTTCCTCCTCACCTCCATTATGCTGACCCTCCCGAAACAGAATTGCGCGGCTTGTACCTCCAGTGGCCCGCGAACGCCTCTGTTCCGCAGATGCTTTCTGTTCCTCAGCAGTACTTAGTTCCTCGAGGCATTTTTAAATGCACAAATGCACACGGATTTTAGGTGTTCCTGAGGGAGGCGAATGCTCCGAGCAAGTGTCCTTAGGGTCTTGAGTTCAGCAGCAACCTTTGGGGGAATCGTTTCAGTGAAAGCAATTTATTTGTAATACTTTAAGGAGCCTGCCTTCAAAATAAAGAGAACTGCCAGTGATAGANCAGCCCGTACGGTCGGATTCTCTTGCTCTTCCAGTACGGAAAATTGCTAAGATGAAGTGTTTTTGTTTCGGAATGGTAGGGCAGTCGTGAACCTGGAAGACCGCGCTTGAATTCTAGCTTCAGCGGTGGATGGTATTTTAGGCCACGCCCAGCTTCTATTTCTGTTCCTTTGCACACCTAATAAGAATTCTGTAAACTTCTGTGTTTTCCGTGCAACCTTAAGGGAACGCGGTTTTGCACGGCAACGTCATATCAAGTAAACAGAATAGCATGTGCTTTTATTTTAAAGTAAGTTTCATAGGAATAAAAACATAGTTTATATTATTATTGATTATAAAATGTTTCTCGCTCTTCCTAGGACCAAAGAAGCATAAGCACTGTGTGAAGGGGGACTCCCATGTTTGGAGGGAAATGGGAACATACACAGTAATAAAAGATTAACGTTGTACTTAAAAGTGAGTATGGTACCTCTAAGTAGCCTGCGCTAATTTATCTGTTATGGAATTAAATTATTAATGAAATGAATCAGCATCGGTTAAACGTTAAGTGGACACAATGGATTTGATGACAAAGCTTGAGGAGAAATATATATGGTTGACATAGCATAGAGAATTAAATGGTTAATCTTTGCAAGATAAGTGTAGATTATGAGAGGTGACTGGTTCAGGTTACTCAGGCAGAGGTCTACTTAGGACTGCTCCATTTTAAAAAAAATTTTAACTTTATATTACTTTGTTAATTTTTGAGGGAGAGAAAGAAGGAGACTGAGAATCCCATGCAGGCTCCGCCCTGTCAGCGCAGAGCCCGACGTGTGGCTTGATCTCACGAACTGTGAGATTGTGACTTGAGCCGAAATCAAGAGTCAGATGCTTAACCGACTGAGCCACCCAGGTGCCCCAGATTACATGAGTTTTTAATCATAACACACGGTTGTCTGTAAGTGGTAAGAGCTCAATAAATTTTAGTTGTCCTGTTAGAGGAAAGATATTTTATGGCCTCAGACAACATTATGTCTAATAGGAAATTCAGTTTACTCGTTTAAGGTATAAGTTTTATCAGCTCTAAGTCAGTTTATCAGTTTTGTGTTGATTAAACTCTTTACTATAGATCCTGTTGTAGGTTATGTGTATGTAAGGCAGTACTAGACACAACTCTGGTTTTTACCTGTAGGTTTAATTTGAAATCTCGAATATTTCCATTAAATTCTTAACTCAGGGCATACTTGCTTCAGAGCCTCATTTTTCCTTATTACTATGTGATATATAGGACTTCGTTCCCACTTAGATTATCGATCTGTTGTATAAATAGGAACTAAATGTTTAGGGAATTGATCTTGTTTAATTTTTTTTAATGTTTTTATTTATTTTTGAGAGAGAGGCAGAGGCAGAGTGCAGGTTGAGGGAAGGCAGAGAGAGGGATACACAGAGAGAGAGAGAGAGAGAGGCAGGCAGAGTGCAGGTTGAGGGGAGGCAGAGAGAGGGATACACACAGAATCCGTAAACAGCTCCAGGCTCTGAGCTGTCAGCACAGAGTCTGACGTGGGGCTTTAACTCACGCTTGGGAGGTCATGACCTGAGCTGAAGTCAGACACTCAACCTACTGAGCCACCCAGGTGCCCCTGATCTTGTTGTTTAAAAAGGTACTTATAGGGGTGCCTGGGTGGCTTAGTCGGTTAAGTGTCTGACTTTCGCTTAGGTCATGATCTGCGGTTCGTGGGTTCGAGCCCCGCGTCGGGCTCTGTGCTGACTGCCAGCTCAGAGCCTGGAGCCTATTTCAGAGTCTCTGTCTCCCTCTCTCTCTGACCCTCCCCTGCTCACGCTGTCTCTCCCTCTCTCCTAGAAATAAATAAAAATATTTAAAAATACAGTAAAGTAAAATAAAAAGGTACTTATAAAGGTGAATTTCAGGTTTTGTGTGTTTGTGTGTGTGTGTGTATGTATGTGTATAACCAGGCCTTCTCCACCCTCTTGCCCCATCCATCCCATTGAAACAGACATGGAAAGCATTCAGTTTGAGGTAGAGACAATGGGTTACCAACTCTGTCTTTAAAATGAAGTTAAAATTTACTTTGTAATAAGCCTTGTAAAGAAGTAATTGTGTGGACTTTGAGGAATTATAAATGCTTTGTTGGGAGGCAGCATTGTACTGTGTATATTCTTGAGATTCTAAGTACGCTTGTAAATTGAAGGGCAGTGTTAGAGGCTGACCTATTGAGGTAAATGTCGTGAGACATTTGTTCATAGTTCTAATGACTGCAAAGATTCAGTGACAATCACTGAGATTCTCTTGAGATGTATTAAATTATAGGACTTAGTATAAATTAAACCTTTAATTTATGGTTAAGATTGCAAAGTATTATAAGAAATTCTATTGTCCACCCTATGTTTTAAGAAACAAGTCATAAGCAAATTATTATTATTTTTTTTTAAACCCCAAAAGATAATTTACTGGATCACATCATTTAGAGAAGTTCAAATAGCTCAGCCTTCATATTTGGCTGGATCCAGCATCTGAATCTAAGGAAAGAAAATTTTAAGGACTTTTGAGACACTCCATCTTTGAGCTCTGCTGTCTTCAGCATTGACTTCATTCCCAGGCACACCTTTCTTCCTTGAGTAGCTCCAGCATCTCTCAGGTATGTATCCATTCACCTTGGCCTTAGACAGACAGGCCTTTTGTATGGCTGCTCTACCAAAAGTCTATAATTAATTTCATCGGCTTTCATTGGGTCGTGTATCAATGTCTGTGGTAATAACAGGGAAATACTGTGTTTGCTTTTTAAACTATAGTTTAGAGATACAGTTCATATACCATATTTATAAAATTCAATTTGTCCGTTTACAGTGTACAGGGTTTTTTTTAATTGTAGAGAGGGAAAATGTGCACTTGTGAGTCTGCGTGAGTGGGGGAGGCGCAGAGGGAGAGGGGGAGAGAATCTTGAGCAGGCTCCACTCCCAGTTGAGAGACATATGTGTGGGGCTTGAGCCCAAGACCCTGGGAACTTGACCAATCAAGAGTCAAGACGCTTAACCAACTAAGCCACTCAGGCAGCCCCTACAGTTTACGGTGGTTTTAAGTTATGTTCACAAGGTGTGCAACTATCACTGCAATTAGGACCGTTTCTTTGCTCCCAAAACAATCTCCGTGCTCATTAATGATGTTGACCCAGAAGATGATGAATCTGTAAAGCAACCAAAAAGGTTTATTTCCGGTCTTAGGGACTGCAATCAGGGACACACAGAGTTGACAAAATCCAAAGAAAAGTGTGCAACAAGTGGGGAATGCAGACTTCTATAAGCAGAAGGCACAAGGTTACATAAATTGTTTTGGAAGAATAAGGATTGATCAGTGCTAGCAGAGTTGAAACTAACTACAAAACATGATTGGCTATTTGGTTAACAAGAGTTAACATTGGGACGCCTCGGTGGCTCAGCTGGTTGAGCTTCCCGACTTCAGGTCATAATCTCATGGTTCATGGGTTCGAGCCCTGTGTTGGTCTCTGTGCTGACAGCTCAGAGCCTGGAGCCTGCTTTGGATTCTGTGTTTCCCCCTCTCCTGCTCGTGCTCTGTCTCACAAAGATAAATTAAAAAAAAAAAAATTATAAAAAGAGTTAACATTATCTCTGTGTCAGTCCAAAGTAGGTTCCAGGAGGTGGTCTAGTTGCAGTTGACAAAAGTCAGAACTTCATGGTATTCTGAAAATTAAAACTGGAGACAAGCCTAGACCCTACTTTCGATATTCATCTGACTCTGTTTAGAGTGACTCTTGTAGCAGTGTTTACTCTGTTTTGAAATCTTCTTTCACAGATCACTCCCCCTTTCCCCAACCCAAACATTCCCAGGCAACTACTAGTTACTGTCTCTAGATTTGTGTATACTGAACATCTGAATTAATAATATTGTGATCTTTATGACTTTTCTCTCACCTAGCATTTTGTTTTCAAGGTTTGTCCTTCACTGCTTTTTATTGTCATGTAGTAGTCCATTGCATGGATATGCCACATTTTGTTTATCTTTTAATCAGTTGGCAGACATTTAGATTGTTAACCACTTTTTAGCTACTATGAATAATGCCACTGTGAGCATTCATGTGCAAGTGTTTGTGTAGACATACAGTTTTAATTCTCTTGGATATGTACCTATGAGTAGAATTGCTCCATCATATAACTATATTTGATCTTTTGAGAAACTGCCAGAGTTATTCAGAGTGATGAACCATTTATAGTCTCAACAGCAAGGCATAAGAGTTCTAATATGTCCACATCCAGGGCAAACACTGTCTTTTTGTGATATGCTACTGTGGATTTTTTTTTTCTTTTTAAAATGTGTATTTTTTTAAAGATCTTAAAACATATTTGTTCATTTTTGAGAGAGACAGAGCATGAGTTGGGGAGGGGCAGAGAGCAAGCGAGAGAGACAGGTACAGAATCTGAAGCAGGCTTCTGGTTCTGAGCTTAAGTGCAGAGCCCAATGCAGGGCTTCCACCCATGAACCAGGAGATCATGACCTGCTCTAAAGTCAAATGCTCCACCAACTGAGCCATCCAGAGGCCCTTGCCACTGTATTTTTTATTGCATTCCCTTGATGGTTAATGACGTTAAACATCTTTTCAAGTGCATATTGACTGTTTGAATATCTTTGGGGAAAATGGTTAAGAATCTTTGTTGACTTTCAGTTTGAGTTTTCTCTGTATTGTTGACTTACAGGAATCCTTCATTGAATTCCAGTTCCTTGCTAGTGACTGTAAATGTGAGGGTTTGTTTTTGGATTCTGTTCCACTGATCAGTGTCTATCCTGTGTCAGTACCACATGTTTTTATTAAAGTTTTGTATTAAGTCTTGAAGTTTGAAAGTGTGAGTCCTCTAACTTTACTCTTTTCAAAATGAATTTCAGGTTCAGGTTCTCAATTTCTAAAAAGACACCTGGGATTTTGGTAAGGGTTGCACTGAATTGTAGATGAATTTGGGTGGTATTTCCACCTTAACAATATTAAATCCTTCAATCCACTGAATATGGGATGTTTTCCCTTTTTTTTAGGTCTTTAATTTCTTTCTTTTTTGTGTAATCTCTACATTCAATGTGGGGCTCTAACTCAAAACCCTGAGGTCAGGAGTTGCATGCTCTTCCAACTGAGCCAGCCAGGTGCTCCAATATTTTAATTTTTTTATCTTATTACTGTGTTTTTAGAATTATGATACTTTTTTTTTTTTTTTAAAGTAAACCCTGTGTCCAGTGTAGGGCTTGAACTCTCTCCACCCTGACATCAAGAGTTGCATAACCCAGCCAGCCAGGTGCTCTTCTTGGTCTTTAATTTCTTACAGCAATGTTTTATAAATTTGTCACTTTTGTTAAACTTATTCAAAGTACTTGATTCTTTTTAATGTTACTATAGTGAGATTGACCTCCAGATTAAGTGTTGTTTGGAAGTACATTTGGCTTCTGTATATTGAGCTTGTAGTAGGCAAATGAGCTAAACTACTTTGTTAGTTATTTTAGTTTTTAGTGGATTCCTTGAGGTTTTCTATATACAAGATTATGTCATCGGCAAGTAGAGATAGTCCAATCTGGATGTCTTTTTATTTCTTTTTTTTTTTTTTTCTTCTTTCCCCTCTAAACTGCCATGGCTAGAACCTCTAGTACAATATGGATTAGAAACAGCAAGAACAGGCATCTCTGTTTTGTCCCTTATTCCTTTTTTTTTTTTTGAGTTTTATTTATTTCTGAGAGAGAGAGACTGCATGAGCAGGGGAAGGTCAGAGAGAGTAGGAGACAATCGAAACAGGCTCCAGGCTCTGAGCTGGCTGTCATCACAGAGCCCGATACGGGGCTCAAACCCACAAACCATGAGATCATGACCTAAGCCGAATTTGGATGCTTAACCGACTGAGCTACCCAGGCGCTCCAATGTCCCTGATTTCTTAGAGGGTGAGCATTCAGTCTTTAATTTGATGTAAGCTTTGTGTTTTTTGTTAGGTGCCTTTTATCAAATCCAAGAAGTTCCCTTTTTCTAGTTTTTTTTTTTTTTAACATTTATTTATTATTGACAGAGAGAGACAGAGTTTGAGCATCAGAGGGGCAGAGAGAGGGGGAGACACAGAATCCAAAGCAGGCTCCTGGTTCTGAGCTGTCGGCACAGAGCCAAACACAAGGCTTGAACTCAGAAACTGCGAGATCATGACCTGAGCTGAAGTCGGATGCTTAACTGACTGAGCTACCCAGGCGCCCCTCTAGTTTGAGTGTTTTTACCATGGAAAAATGTTGGATTTGAAGATGCATTTAATTTCCATCCTGTTAGATCCTTCTTCTGCATCTGCTGAGATGATCATGTAGTTTTTGTCCTTTATTGTATTAATATTTTATCTAACATTTTTAATCAATCTTGCATTTCACGGATAAGTCCCACTTGGTTGTGGTGTATAATTATTTTTGTATGCTGCTGTGTTGGGTTTGCTAGTTCTTTTTTGAGGATTTTTGCCTCTGTATTCATAACAGATTGGTCTGTAGTTTTATTGTGATATCTGGTTTTGCTATAGGGTAATCTTGGCCTCTTATTAGAATTAACTTGGGAAGTATTCCCTCCTCTTTTGTGTTTTAGAAAAGTTTGTAGAATTGGTTTATAATATTTACATTTTTGATGTGGTTGTCTGGAGTGCCATTTGGGCCTAACCACTTCTTTTTGGGTAATTTTGTGGTTACTAATTCAATCTCTTTATAGGCCTACTTAGATTTTCTGTATCCCAGGTCAGTTTCAGTCAGTGTGTCTTTTGGAGTCCTTTGGGGTTCTTCACTGAAGTCCACTGTATGTGTGTGGGGAGGTTCTCCCCACACCAACAAGTAATTCTCTGGGGACACTAGCTGGGTATCCTACAATTCCGACACTTATACCTGGAAGGTAGCATCAGATTCTCTAGGTTGAGGGCTCAGTCCCACAAAACTACCTTCATTCCTACTTAAGACACCAGTCACAAGCCCCAGTTGTTCCTGTGCTTCTGACCAATAGGCTACTGATTAGAAGTTTTTATAACTCTCCTCCTTGGACTTCAGTCACAGCTCTAGGCACCCCTATACATTAGAAATTCTTTAGAACTCCGAAGAATATTTACGTAGGATATACCAAATCCGCTTCTGCATTTAGTTTTTTCCATGTGTTGTTCTAGTCAAAGTAGTTGAGAGTGTTTATTGGATGTCAGAAATTTCTCTCAAGTAGGTCACTTTCATTATGGCCATAAAGATTCACTGCCATAACTTCTGTTGGTTTTTATGTTTTCTTTCTACATGACCATGTTACTATACAAGGTATTGTGGGTAAGGTGGCTTATAGCATGGAATTGATCAGTTCACAGTTGAGTGGTTGCCGTTCTTTCTCACCCACCAAAACTTGCAGAGTTCCCCTATGCTAGTTGGGAGAAGGAAGACTATAGACCCAGGGGATCAGGGTTGGAGGAGTAGGCAGAAACTAGTAATCTAATTTCCCTGAGGCTTGTTGCTAACTACCACCCTCAGTCAACATACTGCTGACCAGTGGAAGATCTTAATCTAAGGACTCTTAGAAACTCTCAGCAGCTGCTAATTTTGGGAGTGAATGCCTTTGGGAGTGGTGTCCTTTGGGCCAAGGCTTGTATACTTAATTCTGTCAGTCATGATTTCCATTGGTTTCTTGATTAAGGGAAAGCAGAATTTTCTTGTATGTATTTTCTAGACTATAGTTATGGTTCTGAATTTAACTGGATCTGTCATCCCCTACCTGACCCTGCTAACAAGAAAGTAGATTTTGTCCTGTAGGTTTCTTCTGGTACTTCAGGTCCCCTTGCATCATTAGTCTTAACCTTTAGTTTTATAAAACCTGGATCTTAACTGCGTGCCAACAAAATGCCTGTGTTGATCTTGCAACCCTCCACACAAAACCTGGGACAACCAGAGTAGACACTAGAATGTGGCCTATACTGACAGGTAACTAATTGGGTGTAACAGTTTTCAGATTTCTCTTTAGGGCAGTTCGGCTTGCTTTTGTGACAACTGTTCTGTTCAAAGAGTATGTCCACCTCAAGAGGCACAAAATTGGCTCATTCCTATTGTTATAGCAGTATTTATACTCCTAATACACTTTGTACTCCAACAGCATATTGCATCTTAGGTACTTCATACTTGCCTGGCAAACAAACTACTCCTGTGTATTTGAGGTGCTTATCAGAAATTTCTAGATATTTGAGACCACCACCCCTGTAATGAATATTGTTTTCTTAAGGTGGTAGATAGCCCTGGAGGGCTCTAAAATGAGTTGCTAGGCAGAACTCCAAGGGGGGATAACTGACTTTTTCATATGTGCTCTGTGATATTTAATTCCCATTTTAGGGAATAATACAACTATAAAGTTAGTTTGAAATTTGTCTCTTCCCTCTGTTCCTGAGACATAAGAAAGTAGTGTAAACATTTTAGCCATAATGATAGTCAAATGCATTGCTCTGAACTTCCTACCAGCCAGTCATGACGGGGTATGTGTGATTGCCAACAACCTGCGCTGTACTTAGCTTAATCAATGAGCAAAATTAGAGCAATTTATTTCCCACTCCCTGTTCTTCCAGGGAGAAAGTCATGTGATTCTCATTGGTGAGCCTTGATGATACCTGGGACCTTTCTTGGCTCCATGTGGGGAGCCTATGGCCTGACCTCCACAAAAGGCCTGATCATCCTGCCAGGGATCAGGGTCAAGTCACTCTTCTCCAGTGCTGCCTAAGAGAAAGTAGTTAGTTGGGCCATTTGATTGAGTGTCGTCCTGTGCTTCTGAATAGAATTTGTAGCAGGACATGTGTAAGGTGGAGGGTAGAGATGTAGGGGGGCAGCTTCCCCATGGTACTCTGATGACCTTTGTCTACTCACAGGCTAAACAGGCAGAGCCCCCTGTAGGTCCTACTGGAACAAAGGTTGATAAAATGCTTGTGAGAAATAGCCACAGGGATGTTGTTTCCTATTGTCAGTTGAGCACAGGACTTTACCACTTCCCTTATCTTTGGGTTATAGTTGCCAGCTACAGAATGGCTGCAGTGTAGAGTTGACTCCTGTCAGCCTGTGTTCTCAGCCACCTTGAGATCACCCTCTGGGAATAGAGACAACTGATGTTGGTTTTTCTGTGTGAGTAATAAATTGTACATGAGGTTATACTTTCGTCTCCTTTCTGTCTCTGGCAGTGTGGACAGCTGTGATAGTGGGATTTCTAGCCTTCCTAGCCTCGGCACTATTGCCTGGCTTCACTCGTTAGTTGTGACAGTTATGTGTGATCATGTATTTAAAGCATTCAGTGCAGTTCTTAACATATGGTAAATTCTCAAATGTTAGCTGTTATTTGTAGAATTGTATTATAAATAATGCAAAATTTAGAATATTCTTAAAAGCCTAATTCAAGGATTGATAGCCTAATTTCTCTTATGACTAAGGATATGAACAGCCAGAACTAGAGTAATAGGGTGGGAAAATCATGATACTTTTGGAATTCCTGAAAAGTGCATTTTATACTGAAGTGTTGGTATTGGTGGTTTTGTTGGCATTATAGAAAGAAACATCTATAGCTTTTTCTAATGCAAGTCAGAAGTTGAACTTAACAAGCCATAAGGGAAAGTTTCACTTCAAAATACCAGAACAGTTTTATATATTTTTTTCAGGTATGAGAAGAGTATTTTATATATTTCTTAAGTTCTATATTTTTGAAGTATTGAAATGTTTACAGATGAAATCATGTGATGTTTATGGTTGGTACAGATCTGAAGGGAGAAGTGGGGACTTTTTCCCATCTGAAAGTTTAAATAGAGACTTCTTTTCAAGTTGGTGTTCAGCACTTCTAGATTATGTTTATTCATTTAACATTTATTGAAGCCTGCTGGACATCGTCTAGATTTGCATCTTTTGGGTTGCTCTAAGATAGTCTTCTTTTATGCCTATCATCTTGTCTATTGATAGCATTATCTTTCACTTTAATAATGTTCCAGTTTCTTTGCTAAATTAAGTTACCCCTGTATATAAAACAATTCTTAACGTGGCTCCATTTGTCTTGTTCTGTTTCTTACAGTTTCATCTGACCTGTAGGCTAAGGCAGACCATAATGTAACTAGTCTGTGTTCACAGAGTTCTGTTCATGAGTGTATGTGCTTGTGTGTTTGTGTTTAAGATAGATACTAATAGCAGTGATTTTTTTTCTTTAGGTTAATTTTGCTTTGAAACTTCTGTAATAAGGCTCAATTACAAATAAAGAAAGTTCCTGGGTTGGAAATTTTTCTTTTTTTAAGTTATTTTTTGAGAGCGAGCAAGGGAGGGGCAGAGAGAGAGGAAAAGAGAGAATCCCAAGTAGGCTCCCCACTGTCAGTGCAGAGCCCTGTGTGAGGTTTGAACTCACATATCATGAGATCATGACCTGAGCCGAAATCAAGAGTTGGATGCTTAATGAGCCATCCAGGTGCCAGTGCCCCAAGATTTAAAAAAATTTTTTGGTTAAAATTGTTAAGACTTTTCATGATGGCATATAAAGAAACCTCCATGGAGTCTCTCTTTAGGGTAGGAGTATGTGAATTATGACTTTGAATTCCCTCAGTTTGGGTCGTGGCACTTTATCAGCGTCAACATGCAAGGGCTGCTTGAGAGCCACCACATGTTATCACCATCAACATATTAGTATTATCTATACTTCAGACTGCAAAGGCTGCCAGATGGGTGAGGTTAGTAGAGCCAGACTTTTTCTAACTTGAGTCATTATTCAGAGTTTGCTAATTAACTTACAGGTAGTCATAGCAAGGATGTTCCTAGAATTTCCCATCACTGAGTATAAGAATCCAGTGTTTTGGTAGCTTGATGACACCTGCTCCCATTACTGGCCTTCTTGCTGATCTTTTGCCAGTTAAAAAACCTGAACTGTTGTTGCCAAAGAAGAGAGAGCCTTAAACCTAGAAGGCAACCAATGGACAATTATTTACTAGCCTACAACTTAAAGTATTGTTTTAATCCCCACTAGAAACAAATGTGGGTGTGTATAATGTGTTCAGTACTTCTCTTTCCTTGTTGATTTTTCTGCCAGTTCTAGTCATTATTGAAAATGCAGAATTGACATTTTCAACTCGTGTTGTTGTCTAGTTCTCCGTTGTTTGTATTTTTGCTTTTTTAATTTAAATGCTCTGTTAGGTGTTTTTAGTTGTTTTATCTTTTTGTTGGATTGACCCTTTTATGGCTATAAAATATCCCTCTTTATCTCTAGTAAGATTTGTTCACTCTGTTTTGTCTGATAATAAGCATAGACTTTCCATGTTTCTTGGAGCTACTGTGCTTGCTTGATACCATCTCTTTCTTAATTCTTTTACTTTCAATCTATTTGTATCTTTGGATCTAAAGTGTGTCTGTTGGAGACAAAATTTAGTTAGCTTTTTTTAAAAATCTAGTCTAATATTCTCTTTTGGATTGCTTAATCCATTCATTTAATGCTGCTGATATAATATGTGGGATTTATGTCTGCTGTTTATACTTTTTGTTATCTAGATCTTGTATCTTTTTGTCCTCCCTTACTATCTTCTTTTGCATTAAGTGAATATTTTCTAATGTACATTTTAATTTCCTTAGTAGTTTTTGTCCGTGTGTATTTTGTGGAAGCACAAATTACTTTTAAAAATCATTTTTATTTGTGGGGCGCCTGGGTGTCTCAGTTAAGCATTCAACTTTGGCTCTGGTTATGATCTCACAGTTCATGAACGCACCAAACTCTGAACCCACCGTGTGGAGTCTGCTTAGGATTCTCTCTCTCCCTCTCTCTCTGCTCATCCCCTACTTGTGCACTGTCTCTCTCTCTCAAAAAAAAAATGATTAAAAAAATGTTTTTAAATAAAAATAAAAATCATTTTTATTTGTACCATTAAAGATGTTAAGCATTTAAAATCTGGTTTATTATACTTGGGATTTTAAATCAAACTAAAAGAC
The DNA here is from genome assembly GCF_008692635.1 of Crocuta crocuta. NCBI lineage: Eukaryota > Metazoa > Chordata > Mammalia > Carnivora > Hyaenidae > Crocuta > Crocuta crocuta. Next base: position 1,624,311 of record NW_027531905.1, on the reverse strand, counting down.
TGTCACTGGTGTTGGAAATAGAGAGGTGAAGAATGTGGGGTGCAGTGAGGTTTATTTATTGTTTTTGAATCCTGTCAATCCTAGAGTATGTTAGAGCATGTGTGAATCCCTCAGAGACTGACTGATACCAGGAATAACGAAGGGGAGTAGGATTTTTAAATGTAGAGATTTCGTAGGAGGAAGGTCAACTCTGTCACTGGAGATGCATATTACATTTGCAAGGTTGGTCTTTATAGATATGATGATGGGAGAATGGTGGATGGTGCTATTTTTTTTTCCTCTCTGAAATATAAGCAGCTGAGTTAGGACAAGGGAGTGTGTGTGTGGGTTGGAGTGGCTGGGGACCAGGGAAGAGAGAAGAGAGAAGTCTTTAGAAAATGGGAGAAAAATTCAATAAAACGAAGTAAAATTGTTGAGCGATGTTAAGTTTGATGTTTGTATTCATGGAGTAAAATCAGTCTGCTAGCTTGTGATCTCCTGCCCCATGCCACCCCCCCCCCCTCAAATTTCAGCTGCTTCTATGCAAAGGAGATCCTTAAGTTCAGCCATACTTGGGAATTATCAGGTGAGTGCCGTGGCTGTCACAGGTGAAGGGTGATGATGGAGTGGAGATTTTGGCAAAAAGTTAATTTTTTCAAGAGAAATTAAAATGGTAGACCATGGTAATCCTGTCCCCGGTGATCTCATTTATCGTATAGTCTTAAAAGATGTAATAGTTTGTATCCAAAAGTGGAGACTGTCTAGTCAGAAAAAAGTCAGACAACTTTTAACTCCCTCCCTCTAAATAAGCAGTTCAGGGAAGATTTTCCAAGCTTCACTTCTTTCTGTGCCAGCAAAGAAGAGAGAGGAAAAAAGTAACCCCAGATTACTCATAACGATTGTTTGTCTTCATACCCATGGGCTCTGTATTGGTCCCCCGGGCTGTCCTGACATAACTACAGAATGGGTAGCTTAAACAACAAATTAATTTTTCACAGTTTATTTATTTTTTTACTTTTTTTTTTTTTTTTTTGAGAGAGAGAGAAGGCACAAGTGAATATGGGACAGAGAGAGCGGGAAAGAAGCGGGTGTCACACAAGGCGGGGCTTATGCTCACCTGAAGTGGGGCTTGAGCTCACTGTGTGATGACCTGAGCTGAAGTCAGATGCATAATGACAGAGCCACCCAGGCACCCTATGTCTCCTAGTTTCAGAGTCTAGAAGTCCAAGATCAGGGTGCTTGGTTTCTCCTGAGGGCTCTCTCCTTGATTTGTAGTTGGCCTCCTTCTCTGTGACCTCACGTGGTCTTCCCTGTGTGCATATGCCTCTCTTACACGAGAACACCATTCCTGTTGAATTATGGCCCTATCCTTATCACCTCTTTTAGACTTAATTACCTCCCTAAAAGGCCTATCGTCAAATATAGTCACACTGGGGGGTTAGGGCTTCACCATTTGGATTTGGTGGGGGGAATGATACAATTCAGTTTATAACAGGGTCCCGTCCCAAGTACATATGAGAACTAAGGGGGATTTATTAGGCACCATTAACTCTAGTAGAAAAGCTCTTTTATTATGCTTCTGCCTGATCAGTCAGTTGTATTTTTTTTTCTTTTATAAGTAAACTGCCCTCAACATGGGATTCGAACTCAGAGTCCCAAGACCAGGAGTTGAATGCTTTACCAACTGAGCCAACCAGGTGCCCCTAGTCAGTTGTATTATTAAGGAGCTTTTTCTGAGAGAAGGCATGTGAAGAATATACAGATCTCTCTCTTTCTCTGGGATCTGTTTTAATCCAAAAGCATACGTACCTTCTTCAGTCTTGTTTTTCTTCTTAGTGAGAACACTATGACCCACAGCTTGATAGATGTAAAAGATCTGTAGATTGTTTTGGGTTTTTAAATTTTTTTTAAATGTTCATTTTTGAGAAAGAGAAATCGTGAGCAAGGGAGGGGCAGAGAAAGGCAGAGAGACAGCATCCTAAGCAGGCTCCAGGCTCTGAGCTGGCAGCACAAAGCCCAACACGGGGCTCGAACTCACACACTGGGAGATCATGACCTGAGCTGAAGTTGGGATGCTTACCCAATTGAACGACAGGTGCCCCTGTTTTGGATTTTCTTCATAACTTCCGTGAATAGTCAGTTTTATGTTTTCTTTCCCAATTCTTATGCTTTCCAGATCTCTAGTACCATGATGAAAAGAAGGGGCAATAGTGGCGTGTTTGTTTTATTGTCAGTATAAATGTTTGAAGCTATTATTTATCAAAATTAAGGAAATTTCTATTGTTGGTTTGATATGATTTTCTTCTAATGAATGGATATTGAATTTTATCAAGAACTCTTGCATCTGTTGAAAATTTATCATCTGGGGCGCCTGACTGGCTCAGTTGGTTGAATGTCCTACTCTTGATTTTGGCTGAGGTTATGATTTCATGGTTTGTGAGTTCAGGCCCCATGTTGGGGCTCTGCACTGACATTGTGGAGCCGGCTTGGGATTCTCTTTCTCTCCACCCCACCCCCCCCTGCCCCACCCCTGCTTGTGCTCACTTGCTCGCTCTCTCAAATAAATTATTGTCCTATGATTAATTTTCAAATGACAAACTTATATTTTTGAAGTAAAGCCAGTTTGATCATGATGGGATATCCTTTTCATAGGTCACCTCATTTGGTTTGCTGACATTTTGTTTAGGATTTTTGCCTTTGCCTTTCTGAGAGAAATTCTTAATTTTCCTTTTTTTCAGCATTTGGATGATAGCCTCAGTGAATGGGCTCTGAAGTGTTCTTTTATCCTCTTAAAGAAGCTGGATTGCGTTGTTTCTTTCATGAAAGATTGTTGGAATACTCCAGCAAAGCCTTAGGAACCTGGCATTTTCTTTGTGAAAAGATACTTAATTACCAATGTAAGTTCTGTCAATCATGGTTAGGTGTGTTTTTCAAAGAAATTCTCTATTACACCTAGATTTGGAATGTACTGGAATAAATACTTAGTATTTTAATGTCTATAGGGTATAGTTGTATCCCCTGTTCCCAATATTGTGCTTTTAAATTTTCATGATTGGTATTGTCAGAGGCTTGATGATTTTTATTCTTTTTAAAGAATAAGTTTGTGACTTGTTGAATCTCTACATTTTTGTTCATTATTTTATTTTACTCTGTCATCATTTCTTTTCTTGGGTTAACTTACTAGTCTTGTGATAAATACAGAGATTATTTTTTGGTTATTCATTAATTCATTATTGATCATTAATAATTATTGGATTATAAACTATTTATGAATGAATGAATAAGTGAGTGGATGTCTTTAAGTAATCTCTGCACCCAGGATGGGGCTCAAACTCCCTGAGATCAAGAGTCACATGCTCTACGGGGCACCTGGGTGGCTTAGTCGGTTAAGCGTCCGACTTTCGCTTAGGTCATGATCTCACGGTTCGTGGGTTCGAGCCCCGCATCGGGCTCTGTGCTGACTGCCGGCTCAGAGCCTGGAGCCTGTTTCAGTCTGTGACTCCCCCTCTCTCTGACCCTCCCCTGCTCACGCTGTCTCTCTCTCTCACCTAGAAATAAATAAAACATTAAAAAAAAAAAGTTAAAAAAAGAGTCACATGCTCTACCAACAGAGCCGACTGGGTGTCCCTCCCAGTATTCTTTTTAACATACATTTATTTATGCTGTAAATTAGTGTTAGATATTATGTGAACATGGGGATAGGAACATGTTATGGACTGAATTGTGTGCCTTCTCCTGTTCATATGTTGAAGCCCTATGTATGTATGGAGGTGAGGCCTTTAGAGAGGTAATTAAGGTTAAAGGAGGTCATAAGGGTGGGGCTCTGATCCACCAGAGCTGATGTCATAAGTAGAGGAAGAGGCACCAGAGAGCACTTTGTAAGTGTAAAGTGTATTCTTTATTTCTCAATTATTTGGTAATTTCCTATTTACTTTGTTTTCTATAATATCTGGATTGATTCCACTGTAAACGTCTGAATACTTTAACACTTTGAAAATTGAGATGTTCTTATGGCTCAGCTAGATGGTCATGTTGGTAAAAATTCCATGTGTACTTGGGGGAAAAATGTATATTCTGCATTTGAGATATACTATTATGTTGAAGTGAGGTTTGTTTTAGTTTGTTTTAATTGGTCTTTTCTCATTTACTGTGGTTGTAGAATTGACCGTGTTTAGATTTGTCGGTAGCTGTGGGTGAGAGTGTATGTTATTTTAATCTTTTTGGAAGGCAGTTTGTCATTGTTCATGAAGATAATTTTAATGTTCTTTGACACGTTGATTTTACTTCTAGGAATTTCCAGAAACATTTAGCTGAAAATTTAAAGTATAAATACAAGAATGCTTAGTGTAGGATAGTTTACAAGTGCAAAAACTTTATCTACCAATACAGGACTGGTTAAACAACAGAAAGTATATGTTTTACAGATGATGAGGTTAATATATTTGTAGTGAAATGATGAGGTATCCTAGGTATTGTAATGAAAATGAATCAAAAAGATGAGATTTCCTTTATTTGTTTTTTTTATTTATGAAATTTTCTGAAAGGGGAGGGAATAATAGATACCTCTAGGGAATTAGACAATGGGGATAAACAAAAAGGACTTTTTGCCATGTGTTTGAAGTTTTTTGTTTGTTGTTTCAGTGACCATGGGTTACTTAGAATAAAGAACCTGTTAAAATAAAAGTAATTGCCACTTAAATAGAATAAGCAAAATACTAACTGTATTGTGTAGAATAAATTCCTGTAAAATACTCCAGAAATTTTATTGATATTTGCCATATTTATTGTTGCATCCTCCTTTGCTCTTTTCTTTATTTCTCTTCCCCAAATTAAAGATGAAGTTTTGACTGGTCAGAGATTTCTGGAATTGTGATAGACATAGCATTGGTGTTAAGGTAAACTAATTTTCTTGAAGTTTTATGTAGACAAAACAAATTTTTAATGAAAGATCTTTATTTCCTACAGATCCCTGACATTTAAAACAACTGACTTTTAGTACACTGCTACTACATCAAATCAACAATGAATTGGAATGCAAAACCAGAGAATGTCACCTTACCACCACATTATCCTAAAAAGCAGTCATCTTTTTTGGAGCAGACTTTAATAAATACATTTAACACAACATCTCAGAGTTCTTTAAGTTATCCTGGAAGTAACCAAGAAGCATGTATGTTTCTTGGAAATTCAAATCCAGTTTCACAGCCACTGCTAAACATGAGATATTATACAGCTCCTCAGCAAATCCCTATTTCTGATATACATAATGGGACAGTTGTGGCCTCACAGACGTCAGTAGAAAGAATCACATATGCAAATGTTAAAGGATCCAAACAACTAAATCACAATTTGCAGATGTCTTCAGGAGTTACACAAAATGTATGGTTGAACTCACCAATGAAGAAATCTATGCTTTCTCATACAGGGGCAACTGTATCTCATCAAACTAGTTTTGGAACTAATACACCTAATATGCATGCACTACAGAATCAGTTGGTAATATCAGATACCTCTTCTATGCAACTACAAATGGTGCCCCCTAATTCTTCAAGAGTTCCTGTAACTTATCAGTTGATGCCAAGACTTAACCCATCTGTATCAGAACGACAGGTTGACTGGGCGCAACAGTATACATCCAGTGGACTGACTTATCCAGATTATAGACCACTTCCAAAGCAATACAATTACACACTGCGAAGCTTTTCTCAAGATCCTGCCATTCAGAAACAAAACCCTATGCCATCTGCATCATTGCAAATTAAAACCAGTCACCCTCCAGCTCCTCCACAGACTTTACAGTCAAAGCAGACTGCAACCATACAGTCCTATCAATATGCAGTTCCTCAAACTGACAAAAGACCTCCTCCTCCTCCTTATGACTGTAGATATGCAAGCCATCCTTTGCAAAGTACTCAGCATGTTACTAAACAGGCTTCTCTGGAAGTTCCTCAGAGTCCAGAAATGCACTTACCTGAAATGAGGAAAGACTTTTCTAGAAACTTCCAACAGCATTGGCAAAACCTTAATGAAAATGTCAGCACAGTTGAAAATTCCTGTAACTTGAAAGTAAATACCAATGTCATTCAGCCTTTCAATGAACCTGTTAGATCTTCTGTGGATGGTGTTCCGACTCTTGCTCAAAATAATCAAGAGAGAAGAACAGGCTCTTGTGATCTAACTTCAGATCAAGTACTGGATACAAGTGTCACAAAAGAAAAGTTAGTGAGGGATCTTAAAACATTAGTAGAAATCAAAAAGAAGTTTTCGGAACTTGCAAGGAAGATCAAGATTAATAAAAATCTTTTGATGGCAGCAGGTTGTATTAAAACAACTGATACATCTTTTAGTGAATTAGCTCAAAATTCTGAATTGTCTCTGAAACAGACTGCCCAAATCCAGTCTGGACCACAGGTAACCCTAGTGACTCCAGAGAATAAACCAACAGTAAGGGAATCTGCAAAAGAAACAAATCCAACACACAGTACAATGAACTCCAGCATTCAAGACCCCAATTGTGGAAATTTTAACCAAGTGAATTCTGTTTTACTAAATTCTGTCTGTTCAGAAAAGTTTCCAATGCCAGACCAGTTACATGATTTGAAGGTTAGGACTTCTTTAAAAGCATCAACTGTTGAGATTACCCAGGCAACCTTAAATAACACCCAGATTTCATCAGAAAATGTCAGTGTTGAACTAAACATGCCAACAAATTCTGAAACAACTTATGTTCCTCACTCTACATCCTTTGAGGAATATGTTTCAAAATATCCAAATAAAAATACGCTAATTCTCAGTTTACTTACATGTAGAGATAAACCTCAGGAGAAATTGTTTAAAAATGCTAGTGAAATTATTCAGGGTTCTAAGCCACATAGTTGTGAAGTTAATCCAAATCCCCAAATCACTAGTAACCAGCTGAATTTGAAAACCATGGAAGCTCCAAGTACTTGTAACACAAATGCCAAGATTGTAGACAACTCTTTTTGCCTTGAGCATAAATCCTCAACAAGTGGAATGTCTTCTAAAAGTGACAGTCACTTTTCTATGGAATTGCTAGCAACATGCCTTTCTCTGTGGAAAAAGCAACCTTCAGAACCTGCGGAAGAAAAACAGTATAATGAGTCAAGAAAAAACGGAACAGCAGTTGGAGTTTCAAAGCCTTTGGAAACCTGTGATAAGAGTCCATTTTCAGTTGTTGGAAATTCTCAGAATAAGATGTTAAACAGCTCACAAGAAACAGCTTTGTCAACGGGAGTTCAGAATTGTGAGTCTTCAGGTGCAATTAATACAAAGGGAACAGAACTTCAGGTTGCTGTAGTGTCACCATTAATTCTTTCAGATGTCAAAACATTGTCGGTCAAAGAAGTATCACCTGAAGCTTTATCTGAAACCGTGTATCCTGTTATTAAAGAAGGCAGTGTTTGTAGCTTACAGAATCAGTTGGCAGAAAATACAAGTATTACTGCTTCTTTGAAAGCTAATGTTAATGAACCAGTAGCAGGGACTACAACAGACACCAAGATGTTCTCTCCAATTCAGAAGGAAGAGCAAAATGAGTCAACCGTTTCAGAAGACACACCTAGCAATCAAGGAAAGCCTATTAAATCAGACCCAGATACCCACTATTCTGTGAGTGAACAGCAAGCTTCATACAAGCCGAGGAAAAGTGATGTTGCTAGTGGCGATATGTTACATATTGAAAATATTTGTTCTCTTGTTGAAGGTGATACGTCTTATGATTCTCAAATAGCAAGGATATTCAACTTGCCACCTTTGAAAAGGGTTGAGCCACAGAAATCTTCTCTACCTAAGCAACAGGTGATTAGTAGTAGACAACAAAAAGAACATACAGACAATGTTATTGAAAATAAAGACTTTGGTTTTCAAAATGATAATTTTTTAAAGTGCATGAATGTTTCACATAAAATAACGGACCAGGCTGAGTCACTGGAACCTCCAGAATCATCTTTGAAGTTTGTTAAAGCAAATAGTGGAATTTTAGAGGAAAGTGATTTGAAACCTCACTCTAAAAAAGAAAGCACTGCTAATGATATGTGTTCATCAGCAGCTCTCCAACAGGACAGTTGCCCTCAGGAAGTTGCAGTCTGCAATTATATTGCCCAAGATCCTACAAGACATGAGATTCTTAATGATAAGACATCCATCTTATACCTACATGATCAGCTGTCAGAACTTTTAAAAGAATTTCCTTATGGTATTGAAGCTATTAACACACATGAAGTTTCTGTGGCCCAACAAATAACAAACCAGATCTCAAAAGAGCAAACTTGTGATAAAACTGGTTGTGACTCCCAAGATTCAACAGACCAAATACAAATTACAATTTTAAACTCAGAGCAAATGAAAGAATTATTTCCTGAACATGAAGATCAACTCTGTGAGGTAGACGAGTTGACAGAACATCAGAAAGAAGAACCTGTAAACAAAGAAGGGGGCCAATGTGACCCACAAGCAGATACAGATGTAAAGAGTGATGATTCTGTAATGGATTCAGAGAAAGATGATGTCCGTTGCTGTGCATTGGGATGGTTGTCTATGGTTTATGAAGGAGTACCCCAGTGCCAGTGTAATTCCATCAAGAACTCAACTTCAGAGGAAAAAGAAGGGAAAGATAAATGTTCTCCTTTACAGATTGACAGTTGTAAGCAAGAAGAGAAAACTGATAGAAATAGTCCTTTAAATAGCAATCTGAAGACTCCTTTGACTTTTCCAGATACGAAAAATCACTTTTCTGAAATAGAAGAGAGCAAAGATATAAATGATAAGCCCAAAACAAAACCTCAATCACTGAAGACAGAACAAGAATTATCAGGTCAGTTTTTCTCTAAAGGTGATAAAAAACTAGATTCCTTGCAAAGTCACAAAAGGAAAGGAAAACTGAAGTTTCATGAGATAACTTTTCATAGCAGTAATAAAATGACAAAATTTTCTCAAGAGAGCCTGCACCAGAAGCTCATGGCACAAAACTTACGTCCACTAAAACCAAAGGTGGGTTTTTTAACAAATAAAAATAAAGATACGTGCATGAAGAATGGTTCTTTGGTACAGTCCACATCCCCAGAGAAAATAAAATTGAAAGCAGGTGGCTTGAGACAAAAAATTTTGGAAAAAAGGAAGTTAGATGATGGGGGCATACTTGATTCAAAGATTAAGAGGAAGAAATATGATAAACGAGAGCATAATAAAAATGTGGGAGATGGTACATTGAAGGTGTGTAATTTTTTGTCAATTGCAAATGAAAGAGCCAGGGTTAAAGAAAAGACAGTATCAAATGCTAAGTCCTCGGGCCCTAAGGATATTTCATCCAAAATCAGTAGAGTTCTGACACCGAAGGAGTATTTACAAAGGCAGAAGCACAAAGAAGCAGTGGGTAGCAACACATCAAAGAAAAGCTGTATGAGAAATGCAGCGTGTGATTCTCAGTGCATGAAGTCCAATAAACTTTCCATGCAAGTAGGGAGTTGTGGGAAATCAAATGAGAGACACGGTAGTGTACGGGCTTCTAAAGAATCATTAAATATTTCTTCAAGCCTTGGTAAAAACCTCAAATTTCACCATTATGAGGAGTCTAAAATATGTATTTCAAGGAATCTTAAAGGAATAGTTGCCGGAAAGCAACTTGATAAAAGGCTAATTGATAAAACCAGATTAGACAAAAGTTTAAACAGTATAAACAATGAAGTTGAATTCAGCCAGATGTCTTCCCAGTCAAAGGATCAAAGGAAACTATATCTGAACAGAGTTGCATTTAAGTGCACTGAACGTGAGAGCATTTGTCTCACAAAATTAGACAGTTCACCCATGAAGCTTAATAAAGAGAGGAGACCAGAAAATAAACCTCAGAGCCTCTTACCTGTGAAAGATGCCACAGAAAAACCAAGCATGCTGGAGTTTAAATTATGTCCGGATGGACTGATTAAGAATACAAATTCTGATGACAGCCGGAAGGATCTGCAGCCTTGTCCTAGCCAGGAGCAAGCCCCTGTGCAAGGTCTGGTATGATTTTTTTGATGTCTGCCACATTGTAAGGCATTGTTTTAAGTTTACCTTTCCCTTACTGTAAATTGTGCTCAATTTGTACTTGATGACAAGAGGTATATAAAATTGTAAGGTTTGCCAAATACGAAGATTTCCTTTTGCACCAAGAAGCCAATATTATGAAAATCATTCTTTGTACTAAGAAAAATGTTAGTTACACATTATTTCAATCTTTTGTTGATTCTCATCTGGACTTGTGATGTTAAAGCCCTTGTGAGTTTGAAGCTTTGGTCTAAATATTAGGAGATAATCATTACATATTTGTGAAAACTTTTTATATACATATGGAAATGGTTCAATTTACTGTTATCTTTGAAGTATTGATAACTGTTATCACAGAAGTTTAAGCACTGTCCTACACTCTGCTCTTGAAATGGGAGGGCCATGGAAGCAGTCTTATTCAGTGTTAAGTTACCAAATCCAGAATGGAAGAATGACTGTCAGTTGGCTGAATGGATAGAATTCTCAAAGTAGTGCCAGGAAGAAAGGAGAAAATAGATGATTAATTATTTGGTAGTCAGAAAACATTTAAGGGTTATGGACATTACATATAAAACATTGTGGTGAGAAAATCAGACTGGAAAAGTAAAGGCTTTGAATGGTAATCTTAGTTTCTCCTATGTTGTTGAGGTGTTATCTGTTTGGGCACAGAAAGTTACAATGTAAATATAAGGTACATTGTCTTGGAAGGAAATAGGGATTATGGTAAAAATAGACTATAAAATTTATCTTGTAAAGTATTGGTGATTTCACTTGGCCATATAAATAGGTCTTTAGCATCTGAGGGATGGGTGTAACAAGAACATTAGAAGTGGGTGGGAGCAATGGGAGTGACTTTCTCTGCCTCATGTACTCTTAAATATCTTCAAATTTGTTGGTGTTTAGCCTAAGTGGGAAAAACATAATTCCATAGTAAAGATGAGCTTTTAAAGCAACCCATTTTTCATTTATAAGATACTCAGACACTTGAAATGGAAGCATGTTTGAGGCTTCTTTTAGACCTGCAGTATATGTGAATATATTTAATGCTTTCTAGATCTATTTTGTTTACATGAATTTCCTTCATTAAAGTACTAAAAGATGAGTAGCAATTTCTAAAAATCTGAAAATGAATATCTAAATAGTTTCAGGAATAAAAAGTACAAAAGAAGACTGGTTAAGAGGTGTAACTGAGGAGAAAAGGATGCCAGAAGCCAACCAAGAAATAGGTAAAATCCTCATGTATTCAAATCTTTACTTTACATATTGGGCACTTGGTCACACAGAAGCTGGATTATAGTTATGAAACTTTGTGAAGTTTGATTTTTATCCATATTTTTTGAATGATTCAGTGTATGAATGGTAGGAAGATAATTTGCGATATTTTGTCATACAGTGGAGAGGGGAGCAGTGATCTATTTCCTGTTAACAAGAAAGTATTTCTGATCTTGGTGAGTTAGGTAACTTTTCTGTGTATGGAGTAAATACTAGGTTTTGCAGATCCTAAGGTTTCCTGAATACCCAACTCTGACACTATGGTGAAAAAATGGCAGTAGAATAATGAATGAGTATAGGCTATACTTCAGTTAAACTTTATTTTCCAAATTGGGCTAGAGGGTTAGCCATGCCCTGTTTGCTAGCCCCTGGGTTGGGTGATTAGCAAGTTTAATTATTTAATTCCCAAAACCAGGTAGATGAGCATGTCCCCATTTTGTCAATGAGAGGTTAGGTCATTTGAAATTCCATGACTACTATCAAATAGGGACTTGAACTTGGTCCTCTCTTTTCAAAGTTAATTAAGTGTGGAATTTGAGTTATTTTGGTAAGAGACTGAGGCTCCTAGTTAAAATTTATTTCTGTTTGCAGGGGAGGGATTTGGGCTGAGTGCCAACCAGAAAAACCAGAGCTCTCAGTATCTGATTTATTTAGTGGAATGAATGTACTTTGTTTTTAGAGTTTTGCATTGAGAACTAGAAGCTAGGGTTCAGGAGTTTTATCTTCGTTTTGGTTAATTGAATATTCAGGGTTTAGAATTCCTTGATAATGGAAAGAAGCAGAATTTCACCATGAACCATAAAGAAGCACATTTCTTAGAGGAAGTGTGACAAAGTGGAGTAGAGAGTTTAAAACAAATATACCTAAGTGGGACTGTAGAAATTGAGTCCTGCACAATAAAGGTGCACATAGGGAAAAAAATGATTTGAAGACTCAAGAAAGGAAGAACTCCACTCTTTATCAGAACGGGAAAACAGCTGAAAGAGGGCAAAATGAATTTTAAGAGTCCTGTGAGTGGAAAACACACTTCCAAAGTTGGAACACAGGAATTCAAAAATGAGAAAAATGGAAATGGACATCGAGATTGGATAAGAAAGGTCCTTGGAAATAGGAGCGACATTACCTCATAGAGAGGGCGGGAGACATGACTGAAATCTGAATCTCAAAATACTCATAGATGCCTGCACAGATTGACCAGAGATAAGCATGAGCTAAATGAGAGACCTAAAGACAGCCACAAATAGGATGAGCAATAAACTGAAGTTGAGTAAACATCAATACTCAGAATCATGATGAAAAAAACAGACTGGGGCACAAGCTCGAGGAGATCTGCAACAGGGTAGGGAAAAGCCAAGACACAAAGTGTGAGATGAATCACTAGGCTGTATCCGAAACTCATGTCATATTGTATGTCATCTATACTTCAATTAAAAAGTAAAGGCAAATAGTACTTATAGTCCAAAAAAGTGATAGAGGTTCAGGGAAAGCATGAAAAAACAAATACCAAGATGAGGTAGAAAACGTGAACCAGCATGAAGTGAGACAAAAAAAAACAAATGTCACAAACTCCCAAACAGATTTCAGGAAACATTTTAGATAATACATCTACGTTTGGCAGCAAAGGTTTGAGTGTAGATGAAGCAGGTTGTGAAACTATTAAAGTCAGGGTAAGATACAGAGGAGAGGAAGTAACAATCCAGTGGAAGATGACTTAAGATAGGCACCCATCTCAGGTATCAGTGTTATACTGACATCATAAAAGAAAGCTAATGAGGATGTACAAGAATTTGAAACGATCAAGAATTAAGAGGACAGAATANGGAAAGGCAAAAAAAAAAAAAAAAAAAGTAATTATCCAGAAAGGGATGGCTACAGCAGGAATGGAAACCAAGGGAATTCTAGATGGGAATTGGCTACTGAGAAGTATAGGCACATCTAGAAGAAATACAGGAGGTAGGAAAAGCTGGACCCATCAAAAAGATAGGCTAAGACAACACTGAAATAGTCTAACCAAAACAGTAGACATGTCTTAAAATACAAAAACTTTTCCATTCACTGGTTAGAACTGGCTGGTTTGTGCTCTTTATATTGGTAGTTTAGATACCTATTACAAAAGTCACGTTTATAATAGTGTGCAAATGATAGTAGAACAGGATAGCCCTGGGATATGAAAATGGGATGAGAGTAGAAAATAGTCCCCCAAAGAGGCAAGATGTCCTATGTGTGTAATTTATAATTCTATAGGTAAAAAGCCATACATAGTTTGTCAAACTCCTTGTCCCAATATTTTATCTCAGAGAACAGGACAGGTTTACCCTCTCCATTTTAATAGATTGTATATTGGTTACTAACACTAAGTAATAAAGTAAACAAAATTTCTGTTTCCTTAGATGATAATGTTTTGGCTAATGCAAGACTCTCCAAGAGAAGCTTCAGTGCAGATGGATTTGAAACACTACAAAACCCAGTAAAAGATTCAAAAGCAATGTTTCAGACCTACAAAAAGATGTATATGGAAAAGAGAAGCAGAAGCCTTGGTAGCAGCCCTTTAAAATAACTTTTGAGGTTCATTTTTTTTGATGGTTCTGTAATGGGCACGAGAAAATCTCCACTATTTTCTGCTTAGAATATTTTGCTGGAAATACTCAGAATTGTCATGAAAAATCTCTCAAGAGTTTGGTTACTACTTAAGTTATAAATGAAGTTAATTAAAATGGCTTGAGAACCTTGCTTGTGGGTACCAGACATAAGGAATAGATGGTATTTGTCAGCAAAACCATAAGGTATTGAATTTTGACATTATTGAACAAAGTTTACCATTGATTATTTTGAAATGCTAACTATTGATCCTGAGGGAGGACTGTTGTTCTCAGTTAAAGACTTGTTTATTTTAGCTGGGACTGTAAATATATTTTTATTTCTAAAGCTAATTAGCAAAACTTATTTTTCAAAAATGCTCACTGTGAACGTCAAAGTATATTCTTAAGTATTTTATACCTAATTGTAAACTTTGTCAGAAGTGTTGTTTTGTACTTGTTAAGCTGAACATAAGTTTTGGATAACGTTTAAACTTTACTTTTCATACTTGAAATAAACATTTATTTTTTAAAAATACATATGTGAAGTCATAATGGTTTGTGTTTCATTTTCTACCCCCACAATAGGACACATTTTAGAAGAGTAAAGTTTTAAAAAGGAGAAATGTTAAAGTAAGCTGTCAGAAGTAAATATTTTTAGGTTGCATTCAGAAGAAGAGCAAACATTTTACTAGGGTCAGGAAATTGGAAGAAAGGAGAAGACAAAATGTTTCTGGGTTTTACTTTATGACTACTAGAATGTGTTGGTTATTTTCATAAAATCTCAGTTATATATATATATATACACATATAGTTCATTTAAAAACTACATTCCTGGAAGTAGGGAGAATTGGGGAGTTAAAGGGAAATTAGTTTCAGTTTTGCTATTGTGTGAATATCCTTAACATTACTGAACTGTACACTCAAAAATCCTTAAGATAGTAACTTTTATGTGTAGTTTGTTACAAGTTTGAAAACTACATTCTGAAGACTACAGATGACTAGGCTTCTCATAAAATACTAAGTTGGTTTCATGATGGTTTCATGTCCGTGAAAGATTCAGTTAGAAAAGCAGTGGTTGGGAAAACTGCTGGTACTGAAGCACCAGTCAGGGCGATGCCTTCAAACTGTAATAGTCATTATATTGATCACTGTGTTGTTAACTGCTGCAAACGCAGATTTTTTTTTTTAAGTCTTAATGTCTTTGATAAAGTAGTGAAAGTTGTTAATATCATTAAGTCTCAACCTTTGAATACACATCTTTTAAATATTCTAAGTGGTGAAAAAGCACATACAGAAACTGTTTCAGAAGAATCCGAAGGGGAGATATACAAGCAATAATGGTGCAGTGGTCATTGAGGAAAAATAATATTTTGACTTGTGAACTCAACCTTGGGATGTCATTTTTATTTGAAGCAATCATTGACATTTTTCTGAAAACTATGCTCTTCTGACTTTTCCACGAAAATAAAAATATTTACTGCCAATGCTAAAACAAGCTTTCCGAAAAAATTCAGATTTTGGAAAACTTGTATCTGAGACCAAGTTTGATAGCATCTTACTACTAGACCTGTGGTCAACTCAATGAAAATATTAAGGAATTGATCATTTAAAATTTTTTACAGTAGGCTCCACACCCAATGTGGGGCTCGAACTCAACCCTGAGATGAAGAGACAGATGTCAGCCAGCCAGGCGCCCCTGAATGTAATTATTTTTAATGTATGCTGATGTATGTCAGTATTCAGAAGACCTGCATAACTTAGTGAACCATGTTTTCTGATGATGAATGCATGTTGATGAGAGATTACTCAAAATGCCGTGTAGACCAATGGATTTCAATAGAAGAATGCAAAAAGATACCTATCATGTCAAACTTCATATTGCAACTAACCTTTAGGAAACAACTGTCAGCTCTTGGTGCAGTGTCAGAGAAGAATATATGTGGTTATCTGAAAAAGCTGGAAAAACGCTCTTGTGCACATAAGCCATCTATGTGTGTGAGATGGAATTTTTCTGATATACTTAAACCATAGCATGGCTTAACAACAAGTTGAATGCACAAGTAGATAAGAAATTCAGGGGTCTTCTATCAAGTGGACATTAAAGAGATTGGCAAAAATGTTAAGGCCAGACTTTTCATAATTTTGTTGTGATACATATTTTTCATAAAAATGCTATTTAACCATGTAATAGGTTTACTTTAAAAACACTTTAAAAATGTTTGAATTTTTCGTGGAATACTGACATTTCAATTCCTTAGTTTTTAAGATGGCTTAAAAAAAATCTCTGATTAAAATCTCTGATTAATTACAGTGGTGATTAAGGAGCAAGCACAGATGGATATGTTCAGTCTCTGTGTGGTGTGTGTATATATATATAACATATATATAGATATATAATATCTATATATATATATATTTTTTTTTTTTTTTTGAGAGGGGGAGACAGAATCCCAAGCAGGTTTCACACTGTCAGCATAGAGCCTGATGTGGGGCTCAAACCCACAAACCATGGGATCATGACCTGAGCTGAAACCAAGAGTGGGATGCTAAACCACAGCCACCCAGGTGTCCTGAATATATTCAGGCTTGCTTCATTGCCAAAAGGTCAACGTTAACTTTCAAGCACTTCAAAAAAATGGTATATATGAAACAGGGTTGCATATAAGGTTGCATATAATAGTGTTGAATTGGCTGCTTTTGTTATTCTTTGCTTGATACTTCTCACATTAGGAGTGGCTTTTACAATGTTAAGGCTAGAACCTTATAGGTACCAATGAATGTTATTCTATGACATTGAATTTCAAAGGATAGGAAAGAGTAGCCTGCATAGGCCATTAAAATTAGTAAAAAAAAAATAAAGTCTTTCAGGTGTTTGAGGCTCTGAGCAGTGTGTGTAAAATACTTCTTTATGCATAATACAGCAAAAAAACAAACACCCTCCATGAGAGAAAGACCAATGAAAAACTGAAAATACAAGCGAGATGCAAGAGTGAAAGGTCAAAGAAATCAGACATTCATCTAAAGAATGAACACAGAAAAAAATGACTACAGAAAGCATCAATAAAACTAATTTTAAAGGAAAAAGAAAAACACATCTGAATGGTAACATTGAACAACATGTTACATATACTTTATTTCCTGGAGATGGAGATAAATTTGCAAGTATTAAATATCTATAATATATGAAGCTCTGTGCAAAGTATGGTGCTACCATAGAAGCTGCAAAGATGAGTAAAACAAGTTTTCCTTAGGAATTTCCAATCTAGAAGATGAGAAATACCAAGTGTCCAAATGTGACTTGATATTTATAAGGGGCATAAATGTTAGAAGATGAAATGAGCAATGAAAAACAATCACTATAGAAATTTTCTGCTGATTTTGGAATGCCTTATATTACCACAGCCAGGTTACAGCCTTCTCTTGCCTTTATCTAGATGAAAGTGGCCAAAACGACTAGTCTTCCCAATTAATTTTTATCTGCATTTTTTTTTCAAGAAAAGGGTCCAGAGAAAGCACAAATAATATGTTATAGTAGAAGCATAAATAATGTTGATTTGTTGTTACTATTTACATGTTTAGAGGAATGCATTCAAGGTTCATTTTCTTCAAACTCTAGATATTTATAAATAGAACTTGGAGAAGTATTCAGAACTCTTCTATATTAAGTTTAGACTGCAGAGCAGAGTCAGGACTACAGCGAAACTACACTTAAATATCACATTAAAACCGCCATCAGGACTCGAAAGCTTTCTGAAATAGTGAAGAAAGCAAAGCTTAAGACTGAATGACAGATTGTTTTACATCAAGATTGGGAAGGTGCCCTGAAAAGGGTGTGAATACACTTTTAAGAAAGCTTTGCTAATGAAGGTTAAGTGATATAAGCTGAGCATTTCGATACTTCTGTAATCCTAGTAAACCTACTGTAAATACAGGTAACCAGAAGGTAATCAATGAGCTTATTAATTTTTCAGAATGGTAGCCATTAGCCATATGTGTCTGTATTGAGCACTAGAATATAAGATGCACCAGACACTCTGGATCTATGTTCCTGAGGAACCAATAGAACATGATGGTGGATTGGATAAGGGAGGACAAGAAGGAGGAATGTTTTTTTCTGAATTGTGCCACTGAGTAAGGAGGGAGGACTGCCTTGCCTGTGTGACGAGGGAGTTGAAGTCTTTAGGGTGGCCAGGAATTGTTCATGCCTGTGGCCAGTTTCCATGGAGCTTTTATCTGGAGGCCAGCCTGTAAGTCAACAGTCTTGAATAAATTAACCCACACCTCAGTGGTTGAGTCAACCCAGCATAACTTTTAGAAAGGAATGGACTTGTACTCAACACCATTTTCACAGACATCATTATTTTCATAGCTGATGTTTCAGGGTAAATTTTATGAAAAAATTGAGGTTTAATTTGAAATCTTTGTGATTTCTCCCAACTTTTGCTTTACCTAAGTAGAATGGATTTGTCTATGAGACAATAGTTTGTTGTTGTTTTTAATAGCAAGAAACAGACCACTGACTTGAATTGAAAAAGTTGGAAGGAGCAGGAAAGGAAATTGAGCATTTCCTTTTCTAAGTCCTTTTCAGTCACTTCTCTCCTGTCTTCTCTTATCTGATGTCTCTGTACCTCCATGGTGATAATTTGTTTGAGATTCCAGGCTGTTTTAATTGTGGGGATTTGATGAACACGGAACTGCTCCTGTCACGTTGGCAGCATTTTAGATGTGTTAAATTCCATTGATCATTGGGAATTTGCCTGCTCTGAGTGCTTTGAATTGTATATCTAAAATGTGGCTCCTATGTTGTTATCATTTTCTGGACCCCAGACACTCTTAATTATTTTTAAGACCTCATATCAAATGTAAAACATATACTTTCTCATGACTGGATGGGCTGATCAAAATATTAACTTGCTATGCATGGGGAGAATAACTCTGTTCCTTTTGGATGCTTCGAAGAATCTTGTAGGAAACCAAATGTGTGGATAGTTAGGTTTTATGCTCAGATTCAATTATCTTCTTTATTAATTAACCTTAACTCATTGCCTGTCATAAATGATTATTTAATATTCAGAGTAAATCAGGAAGTTATCATTGTCCCTGTTATACATATGAGAAAACTGAGCTACAGAGAAATAAGGTCAAAGAGCTTTAAAGTAGTAAAGGAGTACCTAAGAATTAATGTAGTCCTTAAAGAACTTCTAATTTGGTCCAAAACACCAGTCAGTGATGACAATACATTCCTTATAGGAATGTTTTATTACATGATAGTTATGAACACTTTCCCTTTCTCCAGTATTAGAGGTGCTGGACTAATTTGCCTGAATATGTCTGCTAAGGAATTCCAGCTTGCTACTCCCACAGATGGCCCTTCAGCTTCCATCTCTATTTGGCTTTGCCCTTAGAATTTCTAGCAGCCTTGTGCTTTTTTCCCCTACTTCCACCTTGTGTCAGTGTGACCTTAGCTTCCCTTACTCTTCCCTTCATCTGTGATTTAGAACTCTATACCAACGTCATGGATTTGGAACATACTATCCTGTGCTTGTCCTTTTGCAGATTGAAGCTCATTGTTAGGTCCCTGCATGAGGTATTGTTACTGTGTAAAGCTTAAAACGTTATGTCACAGTTCCTAAGTTTCAGAAATCTGGCTGTGGCTGGGCTGAGTGCCTCCTTAAGGTCTCTCACAAGGCTGAGTCATGGCTGTTAGCTGGGATTATAGTCTCATCTGAAGGCTTGACTGAGGAAGGATCCACTTCCAAGTTCATGCATGTGGTTGTTAGGGTTCAAGTTTTTCAGGCGTTTAGATTGAGCGCCTCCATTCCAGCATTGACCTGCAGCCTTCTTCAATTCTTTGCCATGCTGGTCTCTTTATAAGGCAACCTACAACATGTCAGCTGACTTTCCTCAAAGCAATAGAACACAAGTGTGAGAAAGAGGAGGCAAAAGGAAAGTCACAGTCTTTTTGTTACTTCATTTCATAAATGACATCCTGTTGTTTTTGCTATATTCATTTTTTTAGAAGTGAGTCACAAAGTTCCAGCCCACATTCAAGGAAAAGGGGTTAGGGGTCACTAGGGACCATCCTAGAGGCTCCCTCCCATAGTCTTTACTACATTAAGCCCTAAATTCTTTTGCTGTATTGGGAATGGAAACATGAGGTTTCTGTTAGATTTAGGTAGCTCTGTGATTATTCCAGGGAAGCCTGGAAGTCTGGCTTCTTGGCCAAAATAAGGATAGACAATGATGCGTATAGTTAAATGGTTACCTAGCCTGGTTTTAACTCCTTGGTATGCAGTATAAGACCCCTCAGGAAACTTGTGCCTTGGCATCCCTGAGATTATAATATCTTGCTGTGGTCTTGGCGGTTCATACTCCAAAGACAAAGTATGTTCTGTATGACTAACAAAGGGCCCTTGGGAGCTGTGCCCAGAAGTGTCCCATCTGACTCTATCTGCCTGTGCTTTCTTTCCTGTACTGTATCCTTCACTTTTATTAAAGCCTTACCTAAGTATATCCCGTGGAGTCACATGAGCCCTTTGAGTGATCCAGTCCCGTGTGATCATTGCAGTTAGGGAGGACTGTCCCCATACTGTGAACTCCAGATATAGCCACTGTGTCTGAATCCCAACAGCATCCAGGTGGCTGTGGAAACTCCCAGCATTAGTCAAATAACCCACGGGGCTGTGAAGAAGCTCCTTAAATGCCTTTCCCTAAAGTCAGGTTTTCTGTGAGGGGAAGACCTCTTTCTATCCTGCTATCCATACCATTCTCCCCTATTGTTTCTTTCTTTATATAAAACCAGCTTGCTGAATTTTTACATTGCTGCAGGAATGCTTATCATGTTATATTACAATTTATCTCAATCCCTAGGCAAATTAGGAGCTTGAGTGCAGGGACTATGGCTTGATTTTATTTGTATTCACAGTGCCTGTTGTCTAGCACAATGCTGTGCAATAGCAATGAAATATGGGCCACATATGTAATTTTGAGTTTTCTAGCAGTCCAATTAAAAAGTATAAAAAAAGTTAGGCTCTGCACTGACAGTGTGGATCCTGCTTGGTATGCTTCTCTCCTCCTCTCTCTCTCTGCCCCTCCCCTGCTTGCTTGCTCTCAGAATAAAAAAGTTTCTTAAGTGTAAAAAATTGGTAAAATTAATTTTAATAATGCATTTCATCTAACCAATGTATTTAAACTATATTGTCAACATGTAATATGAAAATTACTGAGATACTTCTTTGCTTTTGATNAAGCCACCCAGGCGCCCCTGATGTTAAGATTTTTAAATAGTCGTGTAGCCTGTCACAACTGAATGGGACAGGACAGGTTAGCACATAAAAGGTGTTCAAGCATCTCTAGGTACATAAGAAGTACTTATTTTTTTAGAATTTACCAATTGCTGTGCCAGCTTATTCCTTGACACTTAGCATATACTATCTCAGTACACACACAACCTTGAGAAGCAGGTATCATTATTCTCAGGCAGAAAACACTGTTTTCTTCACCATTGTATACCCAATTCCTGGCTTATTTTTAAAATATTTGTTTTAAGAACAAATGAATGACTAGTGATGAGTGAACATTGGGGCTTACAAAGGTTAAATAACTTGTCCAAAGTGAGTGACAGAATCAAACCCAGCATTCTGACTTGACCTATGGGCTCTTCAGTCTCCTGCTATACTTCCTCTATGGACAGGTGAAAGAACTGATATGCTAAGTAATAAGCAGCAAATTAATAAGGACATGGAAGCCTACCCAAAATACAAGAATCCAGCATGTATCACTTATGTGAAGCACTTGTTGAATAACTAAATTATCTGTCAGAAAGTGTTTAAAAGTGAGGCTATTAACAAAAATATATTAAAAGGCACTTGTTATATCAATGACCAATAAAAAAATGAATTCTTACTGCAGCCAACCCTATGTATATCATGCCACTAGAAACATATGAGAATAACTCTCATTTTTATTTTACCTATTTTTGTTTAGTTGAAGTATAGTTGGCACACAGTGTTAAATTAGTTTCAGGTGTACAACATAGTAATTTGGCAAGTCTATACATTACATTATGATCAAAAGTGTAGCTGCCATCTATCACATACAACTCTATTCTAATACCATTGACTATATTCCCTATGCT
This sequence comes from Crocuta crocuta, assembly GCF_008692635.1. NCBI lineage: Eukaryota > Metazoa > Chordata > Mammalia > Carnivora > Hyaenidae > Crocuta > Crocuta crocuta. Next base: position 1,602,303 of record NW_027531905.1, on the reverse strand, counting down.
GTACCTCTTAGCCCCATGACTTATTCATCCCATGACTGGAAGCCTTACCTCCTACTCCTCTTTACTCATTTCACCCATTCCCCCACCCATCACCCCTCTGGCAGCCATTAGTTCTCTATATTTATGGGTCTGTTTGTTCATTTGTTTTGGTTTTTAGATTCCACATATAAGTGAAGTCATATGGTGTTTGTCTTTCTTTGTTTTATTTCACTTTATTTCATTTATTTCACCTTCTAGGTCCATCCCTGTCACAAATGGCAAGACCTTATTCTTTCTTATGGCCGAGTAATATTGGGCTCTGTGTGTATGTGTATGACATCTTTATTCACTTATTGATGGACACTGCTGCTTGCATATTTTGATTATTGTAGATAATGCTGTAATAACCATAGGGGTGCATATATCTTTTTAAATTAGTCTTTTCATTTTCTTTGGGTAGATACTCAATAATGGAAATGGATCATATGGTGATTCTATTTTTATTTTTATTATTTATTTTTCTGTTTGTTTATTTTTAGAGAGATGCATGAGTGGAGGAGGGGAATGGAAAGAGAGAGTGAGAGAATCTTAGGCAGGGTCCATGCTCAACACTGAGCCTGCTACGGAGCTCGATTTCACAACCCTGGGATCATGACCTGAACCAAAATCAAGAGTCAGATGCTCAACTGACTGAGCCACCCAAGTGCCCCTATTTCTTATATTTTAGGGACCTCCATACTGTCTTCCACACTGGCTGTACCAATTTGCATATCTGACAACAGTGCATGAGGGTTCCCTTTTCTCCACATCCTCAACAACACTTATTTCTCGTGTTTTTTATTTTAGCCATCTGACAAGTGTGGGGTGATAATATCTGAAGGTTTTGATTTTCATTTTCCTGATGATGAGTGACGTTAAGCATCTTTTCATGTGTCTGTTGGCCATCTGTGTGACTTCTTTGGAAAATGTCTATTCAGGTCCTCTGTCCATTTTTGAATCTTTTTTTTTTTTTTGGTTTGTTGAGTTGTAGAAGTTCTTTATATATTATGGATATTAATGCCTTATTGGGTATATAATTTGCAAGTATCCTCTCCAATTCAGTAGGTTGCCTTTTAGTTTTGTTGATGGTTTCCTTTGTTATGCAAAAGTATTGTATTTTGGTGTAGTTCCAATAGTTTATTTTTGCTTTTATTTCACTTGCCTGAGGGGACATATCTAGAAAAATATTGCCAAGGCTGATGTCAAAGAGATTACTGCCTATGGTTTTCTCCCAGACATTTTATGGTGTCAGCTCTCACATTTGGACCTTTAATCAATTTTAAGTTTATTTTCGTGTGTGGTATAAGAAAGTGGCCCAGTTTCATTCTTTTGTAGGTAGCTTCCAGTTTTCCTAGCATCATTTATTGAAGAGACTGTCTTTTCCCAGAGAATAACTCTTTTAAATAGCCTTTGCATTAGTATACTGCAATATCCCACAGAATTTTCTTTTATGAGCAAACTCTTGGATATGATTAAATGTGAAGTAGAGAGAGAGGACTGTTCATTCACCTGTGTAGCAGCTACAAACTGGCATAGTCCAGACAGGCCAAAACCGATACTAAGTGACTAGCAGAATCTGTGTAGGGATTGCCCTATTTTGTTTGATAGGCTTTTAGGAACCTTGTTTATTGGCTAGTTAGGGAAATATCATTGGCTACCCCTACTCTGGCTTTGTATAGCAGCACTGTCCAATAGTTCTGTATCTACGTGGTCTAACAGTACAGTTGCTGGCCACCTGTGTCTATTGAGGAACTGAATTTTTAATTTTATTTAATTTTAATTAAAGTTAAATAGCTACATGTGACTATTTGACCACGTATTCCTTCTTGGTTAGTACAGTGTTACAGAGTGGGTGGAAGATTTCCACAAGTGTATATGTCACTGGGATCCCCATGGGCTTGTGGGAGTTATGAGTAGCACCCTGGTAGAGCCTGTCTGAGGCCTTATCTAGGAGTTCCCCTGCGGGCTGACTCAGCTCCTAGTTGCGCTCTAGCCTCCTGACCATAATGCTTTCAACCTCTAGGACATGGACATATAACAATGAATATATCTGCTTGTAGCTTATACATCTGCCTTCAAGCAAGATGTATAAAATCTCACTTTTATAAATGAGATTTGTCATCTTGATGTCCTGTAGAACATTCGTCCATTTCTTTGATGATATCATGCTAACTAGACCTGACAAATAGGAAAAAAGTAAGCATTCTGTAAGACTTCATAAAACACATGCATGCTGGAGGATGGGAAATAAATGTAAAAAAATTCAAAGACTGCAACATTAGTGAGACTTTGGGGGTCGGACTCTAGTCTGGTGCACAAGTTGTATCACTCACCACAAAGAAAGAGGCACAGTGTTTGATGAACCTCTGTGGGTTTGTGGGTAACATACCTGATAAATGGATAATATGTTGCCCTAAGTAATTTATAAAGTAATTATAACTCTGGATTTATATTAGGCCCCACGCAAGACAGGCTCTATACCATGCTTAGGCTGAGGTGCAAGCCACCTGCCCCTCAGGCCTAATGGCCCAGGGGGCCCAATGTTACAGGGAGCTTCAGTGCTGTGTGAATCTTCTCCAAAACCTTTTTATTTCTTAAAGGAGAATTCTAGCAAAACCCCTAACATCATGCCCTCTTTTATTGACCAGTATTCTCCATTTGAAAAAAAAGCTGCCAAATTGCTACCAGGCCCTGTTCTTAGGACATAAATGACTGTGCTGAACTGTCCATCATGAATGGGGCATTCTCTGATTCACAAAACTATATATTGGGTTGGTGCAGCAGCATTTCATTGTTACATGAAAACAGTATATACATGGCCAGTCCCAGCAGCTCTTAAGGCATAATTAGAATATATAAGCAGGTCACCTCAGTGTTCTATCATTTCTGAGGCTTTCTGCTTTGCTGGCTTTCCTCAGTCCACACATATGGCCGCATGAGGAGTGAATGAAAGGAAAGAAAGTAGGGTCCTGGTTTATGAATTGGTTTGTTTAGTACGCTGACTCCGGCCAGAACTATTTTATAGCCCTACTTAGAAATGATACTAAATGATGGTGATAAAGCCAGCTCATTATAGCCTGCCACCTAGAGCAGATAATAGTTCTTTTAAATGGCTTTTGAGTTACTTATACTAAAATACCCCACAGCCTTTATAAGAGCAAATTCTTGGATATGATTCAATGTGAAGCAGAGGCAAAGTACTGGTTCATTTACCTTTATAGCATCTACAAACTGACTAGTCTAAACAGACAAAAAACAAACCAACAAACCCCAGCATTAAATAACCATCAGAATAGATTTTCCTGTCTGGTTTGATAAACTTATTAAGCAAGTACCAGACTGACTGAGGAGCCAGTGCATCTGGTTTTCAACTTTGGACTTCGGTGGTAGGTATCCTGATGTAGGAATTAACATTGCGTCGTGGACAGGGGCTAATGAGTTGACTTGCTAGTTCGGAACAGTCTATCTAGTGCTGTGGGTATCAGTCAACCTCTTTCATCAGCCACCCTGGTGTTTGCTTAATAGGCTCATTTATAAAGTGAGATGGCAGCAGGGAAGGAGGCCCTACATGAACGTCTCGTCCCTTCTCCCTCTGCTGGGTACCTGTGTGCTGTGAGTCAGAGCCACGCTGAGTTCCTGACAGAGCACACCATTCTCCAAGGAACTGATGAGCTACTTGGAGGCAGGTGAATACATTGGACACTTTGCACCATGAAAGGAGCAGCAATTTGTCCTCCTGGGCATAGAAACATATTTCAGATATGGATTAACCTTTCCTGCCCCAAGTGCTCCACCTTACTCATTGCCATTCATGTTCCATACAAATCACTTCAGACCGAGGAACTCGTTTACATTGAAGGACATAATGGAGTGGAATTACACTCACAGGATTCATGAACATTATCGCAATCCCCCAAAACCCAAAGCATCTGGCTTGACAAAATGGTAGAATGACCTGCTAAAAATCCAATTACTACATCAGCTGAAAGAAAATTACCTTACAAAGGGGTGCCTGGGCGGCTCAGTTGGTTAAGCATCCAACTTTGGCTCAAGTCATGAACTTGGTTTGCAAGTTCAAGCCCTGTATCGGGTTCTCTGCTGTCAGCATGGAGCCTGCTTTGGATCCTCTGTTTCTCTCTCTCTCTGTCCCTCCCCTACTCGTGCTCTCTCTCAAACATAAATAAATATTTAAAAATAAATAAATAAAAATTGAGATGTAATTCACATATACATATAGAGTGTACAATGAATTTATATATATATTTATTTATATTTTTGAGAGAGAGAACAAGCAGGGGAAAGGGGCAGAGGGGAGGAAGGGGAAGAGGGAGAGAGAGAGAGAGAGAGAGAGAGACAAAGAAAGAGAGAGAGAGAGAGAGAATCCCAAGCAGGCTCCATGCTCAGTGCAGAGCCCAATGTGGGGCTTGATCCCACAACCCAGGATCATGACCTGAGCTGAAATCAAGAGTCAGACACTCAACTGACTGAGCCACCCAGGGACCACACCATGAAGTGGTTTTTTTTTAGAGGTATATTCATAAAGTCATGCAACCATCACCACTGTCTGATTTCAGAACATTGTCATTCTCTCCAAAAGAAAGCCTGTACCCTTTATGGTATCCCTCCATTTCCCTTCCTCCTAACCCTAGGTAATCACGCATCAACTTTCTGCCTCTGGGTTGCCTGTCCTGGATATTTCTTATGAATGAGATGATAATATGTGGCCTTTGTTTCTGACTCCTTTCATTTAGTATGATGTTTTCAAGGTTCATTCATGTAGAATGTATCAATACTTTTATTCCTTTTTATGGCTGATATTCCATTGTATGGCCTTTAACTTTTATTTTATTATTATTATTTTTTAAGTAGCTCTATGCTCATCATGGGGCTTGAACTCACAACCCTGAGATCAAAAGTTGCATTCTCCACCAACTAAGCAATTATTTTTCTGAACTATATCTCATTGATCTCTTTCATTAGTGGACTTTAAAAGGAGAATTTTTTAAAGGAAAAGTGGATATTGAAACTCTTTGCCTTAATTCTTTGTTCCAGGATAATCTTTCCCAGAAATATAAGACTATAAAGAATATATAACTTTACTATTTGCCTTAGGATGTGCTTTTCAGTCAGTGTATATGGGAAGATCATCTGTAGGAACAGCTTTCCTATTAAGATAACAGCTTGCTCACCTGGCAAAGAGCTTGCTTCTCTGAAAACAGTTTACTTATCAAAAATTACTTTAAATCCTCACTTTGCTGTCATAAACGTTGCCAGTTCCAACCAGGTCTCTGTCTGGAAGCATCTTCTTTAAACCACTACAGTCTAGACCTTAAAAGCCTTAATCCTTAACCCTTCCTTAATCCACCCTCCTCCCCTCCTTCCCAGTCACAATTGAGTCAAGGTGGCACTGTCCTCTGCTGCAGTAAATTTCATAAACTCAACTCTCAACTTTGAGTAGATTGCTCTGGTGGTCTTATTGGAAGTTGACAAAATTTGACAAAAATGACAATGACTGGACAGTTTCTTACAATTTGTAAGTAAATAAAATTCTCTTGTCAAATATAGACTCTATGATCTAATCTTAGCTTCATATCTTACTTTTATTTTTTTCCTATGGTTCACTTACCCATTTTTTAAAGTTTATTTATTTATATTCCCTACACCCAACATGAGGCTTGAAGTCACAGCCCTGAGATCAAGAGTGTCATACTCTACCGAACCAGCCAGGTACCCCTAACTGCTCACTTATCTAACCACATTAAAATGACAGTACTTGTTTTGAGCCAACCAAAATAATAAAAATCTGTGGACATTGTTAAAATCAGATTTTTATTTTCCCAAATAATTACTAGTAGGCTGTCAATATATTTGTAATCAAGATTAAGACTTGTATCTTTTATATATGTATATATAAAAGATACATATACTTTTTATGTATTTCTAGGAGATATATATATATAAAAGATATATATATATATATTTTATGTATTTCTAGGAGAGAGAGAGAGAGACAGCGTGAGCAGGCGAGGGTCAGAGAGAGAGGGAGACAGAGACTCTGAAATAGGCTCCAGGCTCTGAGCTGGCAGTCAGCACAGACCCCGACGTGGGGCTCGAAGCCACGAACCGCGAGATCA
>NW_027531905.1:1578330-1595762 GCF_008692635.1 Crocuta crocuta | reverse complement strand
AGCGTGAGCAGGGGAGGGTCAGAGAGAGAGGGAGACAGAGACTCTGAAATAGGCTCCAAGCTCTGAGCTGGCAGTCAGCACAGAGCCCGACGTGGGGCTCGAAGCCACGAACCGCGAGATCATGACCTAAGCGAAAGTTGGACGCTTAACTGACTAAGCCACCCAGGCGCCCCAAGACTTGTATCTTATAAGTGGAGAAGCTACACGGTTACCTCTGCTCTTGTATCTATAGTATATCTAGTTTCTTTAGCTTAATGGGGTAATTTATAGGAAATAAAATGCTGTTGTGTTTGTTACACTGTGAATCTTCAGAGTGATATTTTTAAATATTTATTTTATTTTTTTCTGTTAGACTCTTTTTTTAAAAATAGTTTATTGTCACNGTGCAGAAGCTTTTAATCTTGATGAGGTCCCAATAGTTCATTTTTGCTCTTGATTCCCTTTAAATATTTTTTTTTAAGGTTTATTTTTGAGAGAGAGACAGAGAGAGACAGAGTGTGAGCTGGAGAGGGGCAGAGAGCAAGCAAGGGAGACACAGAATCCAAAGCAGGCCCCAGTCTGCAAGCTGTCAGCACAGAGCCCAATGTGGGGCTCAAACTCATGAACTAGAGGTGATAGCCTGAGCCGAAGTCAGACAATTAACCAACTGAGCCACCCAGGCACCCCGATGTTGATTCATTTTTGAGAGAAAGAGAATGACTGAACAGAGGAGGAGCAGACAGGGAGAGGACAGAGGTTCCAAAGTGGACTCCAAGCTGACAGCAGATAGGCTGATGTGGGGCTCAAACTAACAAATGTCGAGGTCATGACCTGAGCCAAAGTTGGACACTTAGCCAACTGAGCCACCCAGGTGCCCCAGAGCAATATCGTTAGAGTAAAAATATTATCAGCCCTCTGCATAAGATCTTCATTGACTTGGCATTTCTCCGAAGGTAATTTCAATGTCCTTCATCCAAGTGAAAGGCACTGCACCCTTTGGCTCTTGCTGTAATGCCCATTTTCAGGTCTCAGCACTCCCCATCTCTCTCACTGTTTCCCAGCACCCAAAGTTCACTCCTTTCTTTGAACACCCCCAATTCCTCTGACATTCAAGGCCTTCATGTTTGCAGTTCTCTTTCCTGGAACATTCCTATTCTCTTCAACATTTCTTTCTGCTCATCTAGGTCTCATCTTTTAGATGTCAGCTTAAATAGCACTTCCTGGGACGCATCCCAAAGCATCCCAGGCTAGATGAAGTCTTCCTTTCATAGTCTTCTTCACTCTGCCTTTTCCTTCCTGGCACAAACCTCAGTTGTAAGGATATATATTTGCATGCTTATTGCCTGCTGTCTCTCCCACTGGGCTCTAAGTTCTCTGAGGCACTTTATTTACTGTACAACACAGTGCCTTTTTCCTAGGAGTCCCTCCACAGATGTTTGTAGAACAGATGCATCAATTTTTATTTTTATTTTATTTTATTTTATTTTTATTTAGAGAGAGAGTAAGAGCACAAGCAAGAGAGGGACAGAAATAAGAGAGGGAGAGGGAATCTTAAGCAGGCTCCACACTGGGCATGGGAGCAAAACAATAAACTCACAAGAATTGATCTCATGACTTGAGCTGAAATCAAGAGTTGAATGCTTGGGTGCCTGGCTGACTCAGTTGGTTGAGCATCCGACTTCAGTTCAGGTCATGATATCACCAAGTCCCTCATCGGGTTATCTCCTGTCAGCAAGGAGCCCACTTTGGATCCTCTGTCTCCCCTCCTTCCCCTACCCCTCCCCCACTCATGTCTTCTCTCTCAAAAATACATAAAACATAAAAAAAGATTGAATGCTCAACCAACTGTGACACCCAGGCACCCTGATGAATCAATTTTTAAAACTCACTTTTCTTCATAATCGTCCTCTCAGTATAGGAAAGTATGTTAAATAAAATAATATTCCTTTATTCTTGGCTAAGTTTTAGACAAATTAGTTACAATTACAACTTACCTATGACTATGTTAGGTAGAATGACTTGAAGGAGTTCTACTTTTCTGGACCTTTTATACAGGATCAATGTCTGAAAGCCTCTTTGGGTGAGGAAGTTCTTGAGTGACTTCCTGCTTTCTTGGCTTATCACTTTTGATGACTTCCTCCCCTAACCAATGTCCTCTGGTTCTTGCCTGCCTGCTGATAAGAGTCTGGTCCTTCCTCACTTAGCACCTTCATGAAGTGAGGGAGGCTAGTTTCAGCATGCTGGTGCCAAGACTCCCAGAAGTAGGAATAAGCCAACCAAGATTTAAGTTTCTGCAGCATCTGGAGATATAAGTTCTCTTCCTTCAGTTTCTTCAACTATTAAAAAAAAAAAGACAAATTTAACTCCATAAGTTTTAAAGGGTTTTTTACATCCCTTAATTCTAAAGAAATTAAGTCATAAAGGAAAATTGGGAAGGTTCAAAAGAAATTTAAAATGACCTCAACTCCCACCATCTATAGGTGGCAATGATCAATTTTTGGGTTATTTAAAATAGCTTGTGTTTAGGGCTGCTTCCAGAGCTCTAAGCTGCAATTTTGGGTTCAGTGAACATCTGTGTAAGTTTACTTCATTCCAGTCTCAAATGGCTTTTTTGCAGCTCCTTGAATATTGGAAATACTCTACCTCAGGGCCTTTGTACTTACTGTTCTTTCTGCATGGAACAATATATGCTCAGAGAGCTACATGGTGTACTCCCTGACCCTCTTTATACAAGCACTCAGATGTCACTGTGATAGTTAAAATTTATGTGTCAGTTTGCCTAGATAATAGGATGCCCAGATATCTGATTAAACTTTATTTTTGGGTATGTCTGTGAGAGTGTTTCAAGGAGAGATTAGCGTTTGAATTGGTGAACTGAGTAAAGTGGTTTGCCCTTCTCAGTGTAGGTCGGTATTATCTAATCTGTGCAGGGCCTCGTTGGAACAAAAAGTAGAAGAAAAGTTGAATTCGTTTTCTGCCTGACTTTATGAACTGAGATCTTGATCTTCTGCCTTTGATGCTCCTTAGTTCTCAGGCCTTCAGACTTGGACTGGACTCTACCATTGTGTGTTGGCTCTCAGGCTGTAGAGCTCTACCATTAGCTTTAGAGCATCTCCAGATTGCAGGCATCAGATCTTGGGACTTCTCAGCCTCCACTATCATATGAGCTAATCAATACCTTATACTAAATCTCTCTCTCATCCTCTCTCTTCCTGTCTTTCTTTCTTTCTTTCTTTCTTTCTTTCTTTCTTTCTTTCTTTCTTTCTCTCTCTCTCTTTCTTTCTTCTTTCTTCCTTTCTATCTATCTATCTATCTATCTATCTATCCATCCATCCATCCATCCATTCATCCATCCTGCTTCCGTTTCTCTGGAAAACCCAGACTATTACAGTCACTTTTCAGAGACATCTTCCCAGGCCACACTATCCAAGCTACACCCTCATCTTTCAGGCTGATTTCTTTTTCCTCCTAGTGTCTATCACAGTATTTTGTTATATAATATGTTTATTAGTTTATTGTTTCTCTCCCTACTAGAATTTAAATCTCTGAGAACAAGGGTTTGCTTTGTTTCTTGGTGCCTATTTTTATTTCTTTAACAAAAACTTATATACCATTTCCTATGTGTTAGGCATTACCATGAGTGCTTTAAAAATATGAATTCACTTTGTCCTCATAATAATGTTCTGGGGTAGGTACTACTCACTATCCTCCTTTTATAGTGGGGAAATGGAAGCACAGAGTAGTAAAGTACATTGTCCAAGGTCACACAGCTAGTGAAGTGACAGATCTGAGATTTGAACTGAGTCAGTCTGATTCCAGAGTCTGTACTTTTGACCATGATTGTATGTTATGTAGAATAGTGCCAGGCATTGTAGTAGGTACTCAATAAATGCTAGTTGGATGAAAAATTCTTTCCTATGATCTTTGTTTGCACAGGTTTAGGCTAGTATTTTGTTTCAAGGCAAAAACTGCATCTTTGAATTTTGTATTTCAGGGCCGACATTATCTATCTCAGATAGTCACAACCTGACCATCGGCTGGTTGGAAAGTCGGGATGAAATCACTGCTCTCTGACCCTAACTCCTTTGTTAGGGAGTTAGTACATACTTTGTTAGTACAAAGTACATTCTTTGACTCCTACTGAAGTCTGGGATCACAGACTGATAGGCAAAACCTGTTGTAAGATGGCCGCCAGGTTAATAGGAAACACCTGTCCCTGATTAATGAGGAATGCGGAAGTAACAGGCTATACATTGTTCCTTCTGCGAGTGCTCTGGGCTCAGACCTCCGGAGAATGATCTCTGAGCCCACCGGTGTAAAATAAACCTCCTCCCTTCCAAGACCTCCGAGTGCCGCTTGGTTCTTCCGCCGGGTGATCCAGACCAGATTCCATACCAAGACCACTGGTGGAGGCATCATTCTAGTGTATGAATCAGATCAAAAGGTTTGGAAAAAAAGTTTAAATTTTTTCTCCTGAAGGTAAATAAATATAAAATGAAACCAAGCAGGAGTGAATCTTGGGACAAAATGCAAATCAACACAAAAATTTAAGGTAAAACTGGAAGATATAAACATTTTGCCTGGGGTGCACCCCATTAGCGATACTCCTGGAAGTCAAGAGAACATTTACTCTCTTAGAAGGAAGACCCTAAGGAGAAGCTACTTCATGCTGGGAGGTGGAGGACCCAGAGGGGATGGCCAGAGAGGAAACAAGACAGAGCGAATAACCTGAGCCACAAAACCCAGAGTTTGGGCTGTTGCAGTTCAGAGTGTGAGTCTTAGAGTGTTCTCGCTTCCCCAGTGGCGGCAGTGGAGAGGATGGTGTAAACACCCAACCAAATGCTTGCCCCCTTTTGGATGATCTCACACTTATAGAGAATGAAAAAATATGTGGATTTTACATTCCTGTCCTTTCCCTATTCCCTTCTTTTCAATATTCTGTCAACTCACTGGGAATCTTTTGCTAGAGAGCTGTACTCACTTTATAGCTTGATTTTGTTTACCCTGGGGCCAAGGACACTTCTATGTTTAAGGAGGCGGAAGATAAAAAAGAAAATATAAGTGACTCCTTGTCCTTGAGCCTGGCACGAAGTCTAGACAGTGGGGCAGAATTCAGGGTTAAGGGCCTTCAGGTGGATAGAATTAATACTTTACTCAAATCACTAAATGCTAAAGGCAACAAAATTTAAAAATTTTAGTTAGATAACTACCTGCTCTCTCTGTCTTGCAGATGTTTCAGACAGGGGTTAAAGAGGAACCATACTGGCGCAAACCAATACTCTTCTTGAGTTAATTGCATGAAGTTGAAGAAAATGGAAAGATACTTTCTCACAATGTGATTTCTTGCTTTTCCCCCTCATGTTTATACCCGTATTTTGTGAAACATTCCATTGTGCACTAAGATTCTCACAGAAAACTTATAATCCTTACTTATAGATGAAGGCTCTTGAGATGACCAGGGCGGGAGTGGGGGTGGGGTGGGGGAGGATGTAATTTGTCCAGAAAACACGCGGATGGCAAATGGTAGCAACAGAACGTTAACACAGGCATCAAGATGAACGCTGCCCTGCACTGCTGCTTTGTGTATTTTCGAGCCATGATGGATGCCTCCTAACTTGATTAACTTTTTTTACTCTTAAGCAATCTTTAAAAAAAAAATTTTTTTTTAAAGTTTATATTTGAGAGAGAGAGACAGAGAGCAAGTGGCAGAGGGGCAGGGGGAGGGAGACAGAATCCAAAGCAGGCTCCAGGCTCCCAGCTGTCAGCACAGAGCAGGACAAGGGGCTTGAACTCATGAACCTCAAGATTGTGACCTGAGCTGAAGTCAGATGCTTAACTGACTGAGCCACCTGGGTGTCCCATTCTTCAGCCATCTTATACTGATGAAGGAATTAAGAAAAGAGAGGCAAGAATGTTCTAATGGCTGTTTCGTTATGTCTCCTGGAAAAAAATTCCTTTTCATTTGAATATGGGTTTTGATTTCTTTTTCCCCTTTGTGAGTCACTTTGCTCTTGATGTTAAAAAATATTTTATTCATATAATTTTACAAAATAGAGTAAAAGAGCAACGGTATTGTCAGAAACATTTCTGAAAAGTCTTATAAACTGGTTTTTAAAACAAAACAGAATCCTGTAATTTTATTATCAGTTTTCAGAATATAATGTTTCAGCAAGGATTCTATTCATGAGCCAACCAAGAAGTAATTTGGAGCTGTGATAAAAATGATAAACATGTCTGTGCTCAAAAACTGGGAATTGAAAGGCAATCTCAGACGACTAGGCTTTCGTATGCTGAACAGAACAGGAGGAACAACCCGTATGTTCTTCAACTGATGAATAAACAAAGCAAAACAAACAACTTGTGGTAAATTTGTACTATGGAATGGTATTCAGCAGTAAAAAGTAGTGAAGTGCTCCTAAAACCTGAAAGAACCTTGAAAACCTTTTGCTAAATGAAAAAGCCAGTCACAAAGCACTCGGCAACGTGTGGAAGGATGGGGGAGGTCAGAGATAAAGACTACGTGGTTCCCATTTGGGGTGATGAAAATGTTGTACAATTGATTGTGACAATGGGTGCACAGTTGAATATGCTAAAACCATTGGCTTGCACACTGTATTCTTAATTTTTTTTTAAAAGTAGCCTCCACACCAGCACGGGGCTTGAACTTATGACCCTGAGATTATGAGTTGCATGCTCTACTGACTGAACTGGCCAGGCGCCCCTGAATTACATACTTTAAAAGGATAAATTGGAAGATATGTGAATTATACTTCAATAAAGCTATTTAAAATGTTATTCACAATTTTTTTTAATCTATTGTGCTTAATCACCTTTATTGGTTCATCCCTCTACCCACTGCTGCTCTGGCAACCACAAGTATGTTCTCTGTATTTAAGAGTATGTTTTTTTTTTCTTTGTTTGTTCATTTGTTTCTTAAATCCCACATATGAGTGAAATCATACGGCCTTTGTCTTTCTCTGAAGGAATTATTTCATTTAGCAGTATACCCTCTAGATCCATCTGTCTGGGCCACTCTTAGGCAACAGGCTTGAGCAATGGAGAAGTGGGCGAGGTAAAGAACCCACAGTGACCACCATGCTGAATATAAACAGGCTTATTAAACAACCTACCCTGAAATGGCCACAGGCCCTAAACGACCAATGGGCTGCTTATAACCAGGCAGTTCCTAAGATTGCCAAGAAAGGGAAGATTCCGTATGTCCTCATACTCCCTCACTCTGTTTCTGATCTCCTTTGCTGTCATGACCACTGCTTTCTTGCAGTGTATTCAATAAACTTGTATCTTTTTCTTTCTGCCTTGGATGAATTCTTTCGCTACCTGTGCTGCCAGCCCCCACCCAATCAGAGCACCCCACATTTGGTGGCCCGTATGGGGACTCTTTGTCGGCCTGGGACCCTCCCCAAATTCTCCAGGAATTTCTTGGGACTTTCCCTCAGGGAACCGACTTTAGTACTCCTTGGGGGAACTGATGACCTCCAATGGAGGTTACCCCTCAGTAAGGATCCGAAGACCCAAGGGGAAGCCACAAGACCACCCTTGCATGAAAGGGTGAGGGATTTCCCCCCTTGCCCTTCAGAGGGCTCCTTCCCTCTCTCTCCTTTCTCTCTTTGGCCTATCCCCAGTGTAACCCTAGTACTCCTCAGACAACTGAAGGTCTGGCCGGGGCAGCTCCCTCATGTGGTCTAAAGCCTGAGGGAACAGGTCAGACTGCCCAGGCCTGTGAGGGCAAAGGACTGCTTTCCCCTCTGTCACTGCATCTGTAGCTTGTCTAGGGTGAATCTGCACGCTCTACGGACTCAGTTGGGACCCTTTCCTAACGCTGGCTGGCTCTCAACTGCTGTGTTTCTTTGGCACAAACCCTTGCCCTTGACTTTTCCTTTGTTTCTGTAGATCCAGCTGCCATCTTGTTCTACAGGCAAAATACATTCCCACGTGTCTGAGTGGTAAGTCCTCCCCATTCTTTCTCCAACCCAATTTGGCCATCTGGTGTCCGGCTTTCCCTGTTGCAAGGGCTGTCCCAGCAGGGATTTACAATTGCCCTTTGCTGTGACCCTCTCCTTGGTGGAACACCTAGTAGAGTCAGTTGTCCTGTATAAGTTCTGGTCCTTTGTCAGATCAGTGAGATCCCCTGACTGAAGTCATAATCACAAGTTGGAGCTCCATTCCCGTTAGTGGGACACCCTTTGGAAACCAGCAGCCAAACTTTCCCACTGTAAGACAAACCTCCCTCTATTTCAGAGTCTGTATGTGTATTCTTCAGACTTGCCCTTGGGCTGTATTCTTACAAATAGGAACAAATTTGACCTCCAAGGCCAGAGAAAAAATGTTTCATCGTTTTATATAATGTTTCCTGGCCTCAGTACAAACTCACAGATCAACAGGTATGGCCCTTCATGGAACCCTTTGTTACAATACTACTTTCCAGCTTGACCTCTTTTGCTAGAACTCCTTCAAATGGTCAGAGTTCCCATATATTCAGACCTTCATGGCTTTGTTCCCCAAATCCCAAGCTCCACAAAACATGTAGGATATGTCTTGCTTGGCTTCATGACCCATCTGACACTGTGGACCTTCTAGATGACCTCTATTTTACTCCACCTCATCATCTTTCCCCTCGCCCTAAAGGCACAGACGCTTTCCTGGAATTAAACCAGTGTCAAGAAAGGGTCCCACGGAGGATGACAATGTTTTCTTGGATTGTTGGTCTGCTTTTGATAAGAAAATGTAAACAAAGGGGTTTATTTCTTTATCTGCACAGAAAACCAAAGCTTCTGTGTTTTGTCTTTATCAGGTCTTTGATTACTTAAGAAAGTTAAAACCTCTCAATGTTAAAGGAGCTAAGTTTTGGTAAGGATGTGTGGCTTCCTGTAGAATCCTATCCTTTATTGCCACCTTTGTTAAGTGTAAGTAATTCTATTGAGGCATGTGCTTTAAAAATTTCTAAGGGTTTTGGGGCACCTGGGTGGCTCAGTTGGTTGAGTGCTTCAGTTCACAAGTTGGAGCCCTGCATCAAGCTCACTGCTGTCTCCTCTCTCTCTGCCCCTGCCCTACTTGCACTCTCTCTTAAAAATAAACATTAAAAGAAAATTTTTTTAATTTTCTAAGATTTCTAACAAACTTTCCTGAGAATTTAATTGTAAATGAAGTCCTTTAAAAAAAGCAATTAGTCTTGTTTATTTGGTATGTTATGTTCTGGTATAAGGTCGTCACTTGATATTCTGATTATTGAAGTATTATGTCCACAGAAATAATCAGACTTTCTTGTCTGATGCTCTTACAAAATGAGTTTTGTCTTCAAAAGTCATGAAACAGACTTTTTTTTTTTTTAAATAAATACAGGTATTTGATGTCTTTAAGGTCATGAAATTGAACTGGGTGAGAATTTCCAGAACTAGCGAAAATGCTACAACCAAATGACTAGAATTGGTAATATGCATCTGAATGAATTGAGAAAGGTGATTATAGTTTTTGTGACTCTTGTTTGAAACATTGCTGCTTCTATAATGTTTGCTCTTTTAGATTGAGAAAGTTTTCTGTTAAAGTATCTATGACTTACAGAAATGTGATTAAATATTTTTGTGAACAATTTGAAACATTATTTAACTTTTCTACCTAGTTGAACCCTCTGAAATTCAGAAACTCTCAGTGAGTATTCTTTCTTCTGTTGCAATTGTAATTGTTTGCATAAGTTCAATGAGAATCTGTTCTTGTAATAGGACACCATTGGAAACTTGGCTATATTACCAAGGCTTCGACTGAAATTTCTTATTTGAGAGAGACATGCATGGATTCAGATAGGACCAGACAACTCTAAGGAATTAAGGTTGACTTTTTGGAGCCAAGGAAGCCCCTTGGAAATGTTAGCCCAATACCTTGCTTACACAGTTTCCAGCAGCCTTACCAGGTGAGTAAAGAATGCACCTTCCTGGCAGGTGCAGGAACTTCAGGATATTTGGAGGACCTCGAGAAGAAGAATTGACCTAAATCTCCAGAAATTGCAGGCATGTCTGATGGCAAGTATTTGGCTTGACTTCTGGCCTCCAAGTCTATTTAAAGTTCAATCTGGAGATTCCTTTTGAAAAGTTCCAGCAAAACAAGTTTTAAAGAATCTGTATGGTCAATCATTATTCTTACTGAGCTTATGTAAATAATTAGGCCAAGTTTGTTAAAATTGGACTTGTTTTTCAAATGAATCAGTCTTGATTTGGCTATCTTTGGAAATGAGGATGATTTTAGAGAGAAAAATTGTGTTTCATTAACACACCTTTGTGGATGTTAAATTCCAGGTCTAATTACCTCTGAATGTTTGTTGTTTGCTTAAGCTAGACAACTTAAAGTAGTCTTTGGAGAATTTGCCACAATAGCTCATGTATAGACAATCTTTGTGCTTGATAATAACAGAACCCCATGGACATATGATTATTTGAACAGCTAAAAAATGGGACGGACTCCCCAACAATTATATAACTCAGATATCACCTTTGCCAATCCTGTGTGGCTGGAATGACAAAATTGTTCCTTAAAAGTTGGAATGTACCCCACTCCATGGGGTTAACTATGAGCTTATGATGTCTTTAAGGTTATGAAATTGAACTGGGTGAGAATTTCAAGAACTAGCGAAAATGTTGACCCATAGGTAGGGACATCTCTATGTCCCTCATTGAGCAGGAAGAAGCTACTGAAGATGAGACCTCCTCCCAAATGCCAAAGATCTCTCATTGTCAATCTGTCAGGGCAGGGAATGTCAGGGCTGCCTTTAGGCAATAGGCTTGAGCAATGGAAACCTGAGCAAGGCAACAAGGCCAACGGTGACCACCAAGCCGAATACAAGCAGGCTCATTAAGTGACCCACCTTGAAAGGGCCACAGGCCCTAAATGACAAATGGGCTACTTACAACCAGGCACAGTTCCTAAGACTGCCAAAAAAGGGAAAGTCCCATATGTCCCCATACTCCTTTAGGCCACTCTATAACTATGGCCCCTCACCACTGCCTTGTGGCAGATAACAAGCACTGCCTCGCTGTCCCTGCCTCGTGCTCCCTTGCAACGTATTCAGTAAACTTTATCTCTTTAGTTCTGCCTTGGGTGAATTCTTTCACTGCCCATGCTGCTGGCCCCCACCTGATTGGAGTGCCCCACACCATCCATGTTGTTACAAATGGCAAGATCTTATTCTTTTTTATGGCTGAGTAATGTTCCATTGTGTGTATATAATGTATGTGTGCATATGCATATATATATATATGTATATATATATATCTCACATCTTTATCCATTCATGTATTGATGGACACTGATGCTTCCATATTTTGGTTACTGTAAATAATGCTGGAATAACCATAGTGTTGCATACATCTTTTTTGAACCAGTGTTTTTGTTTTCTTTGGATAAATAGCCAGTAGTGGAATTACTGAATCATATGGTGTTTCTTGGTGTCAAAGTTAGACATTCTTTTTTTTGAGTTTACTTATTTATTTTTGAGAGAGAGATAGTCCACGAGTTGGAGGAGGGGCAGAGAGAGAGAGGAGAGAGAGAATCCCAAGCAGGCCCCATGCTGTCAGTGAGAGCCCAATGCTGGACTTAATCTCACAAATCGTGAGATCATGGCCTGAGCTGAAATCAAGAGTTGGAAGCTCAACCAACTGAGCCACCCAGGTACCCCCTTATGGTGTTTCTATTTTAAGTTTTTGAGGAAACTCTGTACTGTTTTCTACAGTGGTTATACCAGTTTGCACTCCCAACAACAGTGCTCAAGGCTTCCTTTTTCTCCAAATCCTCACCAACACCTGTTGTTTCTTGTGTTTTTTATTTTAGTCATTCTGACAGGTGTGAGATGATATCTCTTGGTGGTTTTGATTTGCATTTACCTGATGATGAGTGATGTTAAGCATCTTTTCTTGTATCTGTTGGCCATCTGTATGACTTTTTTGGAGAAATGTCTATTAAAGTCCTCTGCTCAGTTTTTAATCAGATTGTTTGATTTTTGGTTTTGAAATGTATAAGTTTTTATATATTTTGGATATTAATCCCTTATTGAATATGTCATTTGCAAATATCTTCTCCCATTCAGTATATTGCCTATTAGTTTTTTAAAATATTTTTTGAAAAGTTTACTTATTTATTTTGAGAGAGAGAGAGCAGGTGGGGGAGGGGCAGAGAGCGAGGGAGACAGAGGATCCCAAGCAGGTTCCATGCTGTCAGTGCAGAGCCAGATACAGGGCCCAAACTCACAAACTGTGAGATCATGACCTGAGCTGAAAACAAAAGTTGGATGGTTAACCAACTGAGCCACCCAGGCGCCCCTATTGCCTGTTTGTTTTGTTTGTGGTTTCCTTTGCTGTGCAAAAGCCTTTTATTTTGGTGCAATCCCAACAGTTTATTTTTGCTTTTATTGCCCTTGACTGAGGAGACACATCTAGAAAAATGTTTCTACAGCCAATGCTAAAGAAATTACTGCCTATGTTTTCTTCTAAGAGTTTTATGGTTGCAGCTCTCACATGTAGCTCCTAATCCAGTTTAAATGTGTGTGTGTGTGTGTGTGTGTGTGTGTGTGTGACATAGAAGGTGGTTCAGTTTCATTCTTTTGCATGTAGCTTTCCAGTTTTCCCAGCACTATTTGTTGAAGAGGCTGTCTTTTTCCCAAAGCATATTCTTACCTCCTTTGTCATAGATTAATTGGCCATGTGAGTGTGGGTTTATTTGTGAACGCTCTATTCTATTCCATTGACCTATGTTTCTATTTTCATGCTAGTACCACATATTGTCTTGTTTACTACAGCTTCGTAGTATATCTTGAAATCTGGGAATGTGATACTTCCAGTTTTATTCTTCTTTCTCAAGATAACTTTGGCTATTTAGGGCCTTTGGTGGTTTCCATACAAATTTTAGGATGATTTGTTCTGGTTTTGTGAAAAATGCTGTTAGCATTTTGATAGGGATTGTATTAAATCTGTAGATTGCTTTGGGTAGTTTAGACATTTTAACAATATTGGTTCTCCCAACCCATGAGCATGAAATATATTTCTCTTTGCTTGTGTCCTCTTCAGTGTCTTTCATCAGCGTTTTATAGTTTTTGAAGTATAGGTCTTTCACTTCCTTGATTAAGTTTCTTTAAAAGACACGTTTATTCAGCGTCATTATCAGACTGTTATATTTAGCAATCAACAAACAGCATGGGTACCAAAAGAAAAACCCCCTTGTAGGAATGCTTTACACTTTCCCCAGAACAGAAACTAAAATAACCTGTTATACAATTAGTCACAAATACAGTCCTTGGGGTTTTTTGCCCACACACGTGTATGTTGTCTAAAACATGTCCTCTTTGTGGCCGCTGGCCTTGCCACCACTGGGCTTGGCTGAGCTCACAAATCTGTTATAACCTGTAACTTCCCTGTCACTTTTCTGGCTCTCCGCTCCTGCTAAGCTTTGTTTCCTGGCAGTAATTAAAACCTTCTGCCACCGCCGTAGCTGCTGCTGCTGCTGGAGCCGCCACAGCCACCTTGGTTTCGTGGTTTGGCAGAGTATTGGCCTCCACCACTACAGGGGCTAGAGCTTCTGCCACCAAATTTCCTCCTTCCTTGAGTCCAGAACATTCTAGCTTCTGCCAAATCCATAATCGCTTCCATCAGTACCAAATCCATTATAGCCATCCCCACTGCCACCATATCCACCACCACCTCGACTGCCACCAAAGCCACCTCGCCCACTGAAGTTCCCTCCAGGACCACCACCAAAGTTTCCAGAAAGAACCACTTTGACCTCTTTGGCTGGATGGAGCACTAGCCGTCTCTTGCTTAGATAGGACTTGCCTTACTTCACAGTTGTGGCCATTGACAATATGGTATTTTTGAATGACAGTCCTGTCTACAGAGTCATGGTCCTCAAACGTTACAAAAGCAAAGCCTCTCTTCTTGCCACTGCCTTGATCGGTCATGATTTCAGTCACTTCAGTTTTCCCCTCCTGTTCAAGATAATCTCTTAGATGATTTAGTGTCTTCTTTACTGCCACGAACAAACCCCTTTTTCACAGGCAAGTGGGCACCACATTTGTGAGAATCTTCTCTCTTCGGTTCCACAACTCTTCCATCCACCTTGTGTTGCCTTGCATTCACGGCTGCATCCGCCTCCTCCGCAGTGGCATATGTGACAAACCCAAAGTCTCTGGAGCGCTTGGTGTTTGGGTCGCTTGTTACCACAGTCTGTGAGCGTTCCCCATTGCTCAGAATGGCTCCTCAGATCCTCGTCTGCTGTTCCAAAGCTCAAACCTCCAACGAAGAGCTTCCGCAGCTGTTCAGGCTCTTTGGGAGACTCTGACTTAGACATGCCGGTGTGGGAGGGGAGACTTTAATAATGCTTCCTTGGCAGCATCCACAGGCAGTAAGTTCTTGATTAAGTTTATTCCTAGATGTTTTATTCTTTTTGCTGCAGTTGTAAGTGGGATTGTTTCCTTAATTTCTCTTTCTGCTACTTCAGTATTAGAGTATAGATATGCAACAGATTTCTGCCTATCAATTTTGTATCGTGCTGTTGTACTGAGTTCATTGATCAGTTCTGGTAATTTTATGGTAGGGTCACTAGGGTTGTCTGTATACAGTATCATGCCATCTGCAAATATAATCATAGTTATTTTAAATTCCACTTTGATAATTTCGACATCCCTGCCATGTCTGATTCTGATGCTTGCTCTCTCTTCAAATTGTGTTTTTTACCTTTTAGTATGCCTTACAATTTTTCTTGATAGTTGGACACGATGTACCAGGTTAAAAAAAAACAACAACAACTGTTGTAATGTGGTGAAAAAGCGTGGCAGTAGGGGAAGCATTCTATAGTCCTATGATTAGGTCTCAATCTTGGTGAGCCTATTTCTCTGGACTTTGAAGTTCATGAGTATTTTGTTTTTTTCTCCCTCCTCAGGTGGGACAGGATGGCTAGAGTGGGTTGGTGTTGGATATTCTCCTTCTTCCAGTTCAGTTAGGTTCTAGTTAACTAGTTTCCCCTGAAGGCAGACCTTGTTCTTAACACAGTGTTCTGGTATATTTCAAATTGGTTCCTTTACATCTCCCCCTACCAGAAGCACAAAGAGATTTTTCCCCGGTATTTACGGTGAGAATCTCTTAGCGCTCCTGGAGGTAGAACTCACAAAAGTATAGTGGCCTTTGTATGTCTGAGTTCTCCTGGAGCTTTTAACTCTCATATTTGTCCATGTTGAGCCTCTAGCAATTTGTCAGTTGCAGCTCAGCTTTCCAATCCTGGCAGTTTCCCATGGTGGTTTCCATTTGAGTCTCTGCTCTGGTAAGCTAACTCCCTGTATTCATCTGTAGGCCTCTCCAATCTTGGGAACAGCAGTTTGCTGTCCAAGAAGTGTTGTATCCAAGATGAGTAATTGATTTTTCAGTCTGTTAAGGTTTTTACTTATTAGGACAGAGCGGGGACTTCCAGTCTCCTTACATGCAGAACCAGAACGTGGAAGTCTTTACTACATTTTTTTTTTTTTTAAAGTGAGCCAGAGTGAGAGAGAGCTCATGAGCAGGGGAAGGGCAAAGGGAGAGGGAGAGAGAGAATCTTAAGCAGGCTCCACACCCAGAGAGGAGCCCAATGGGGGGCTTAATCTCATGACTGTGAGATCATGACCTGAGCTGAAATCAAAAGTCAGATGCTTAATCAACTGAGCCAACCAGGTGCCCCTATTAGACATCTTCTGTGTACCTATCACTGTTTTAGGAGCACTGTATTAGAGTACAACAGCAAATAAGACAATGATCCTGATCTTAGAGAAGCTAAAATTTGTCAGGAGAGACAGGCAGTATTTTTTTTAAAAAATGTAAATCACATCATTCTCACAACACACACACACATACGCACAAACACACACACACACACAAGGTGTCAATGTGAGGTGATATGTATGTTAATTGGCTTGCTTGCAGTAATTATTTCATAATGCATATATATCAAAGCATGACATTGTACACTTTAAATATGTACAGTTTTGTCAGTTATACCTCAATAAAGCTGGAAAAATAAATCGCATTATATTTTAAAGATATTTTTTATGGAAAAATACAAAATTCTCTATGAATTCCATGTTAGTGTTTTAGATTTTAAACTCTTCTAGCTGGCTCAGTCAGAAGAGCATACAAATGTTGATATCAGGGTTGTGAGTTTGAGCCCCACACTGTGTGTAGAGATTACTTAAAAAAAAAAAAACAACTCTTTTTCTGAAGCCTCTTATTTTTTTAAAGTATTTGATACTAAGGTTTCAGTACAGTTTTCCAGGCATTCAAATATAAAAACCCCTGTCATAAATGAAGGCCATGGGGAAAAATTGCTGGGAGCCGCACCGGCCTCTCTGGATGGCAGTCACAGCAAGGAAATGGCAGTATTTGCACAGCTCCTGCCATGAGAAGCAAAAGCTGATTATCTCGTTCTGCCACTGCTGGCTCATGTTGGAAATATCTATATACAACTTAACCTATATGTTATCCTGTTTTCCACTAAGAGCATTCTGTTATAAGTTCACTATGACTAGAATAATTCGGCAATTGTTATCGCAAAAGACCTTCTGTTGTAAAGAAATTCCTTTCTTTGACCTCATATTGTGGTTGAACCTTTAAGTAAAGACACCAAAACCAACAGGGCAGAGATGCCTGCCTGGTGATCAGAAAGAATCTCAGGGCTCTCTCACTCTCTCTCTCGCCAACACCGTCCATCTTTCAGGGACTCCTGGATCTGCCAGAGCCAGTCTCTGACAAAAAATGGCTTATTTACTAAAATAATGAAGTTTGCTTATAGGTAAAACAGTATAGGAAACAGTATAGGATAATTTTTGAAAAATTATCCATAAATAATATCTTTTTCTTTTTAATTTGAACAATACAGAAAGTACAACCAATAATATTACAAACACCTGATGGGGAAATATAATTAAAAACAAAATCTCCCAACCCAATAAACCTCTCCACAAAGGTAGAAGAGAAAGATTAGTTTTATTGTTTGCATAAATATTCAGAACTTTATATTTATTACAGGCATTCTGCTAACAAATTACACAGAAATAAATCTCGCTGTTTTATAAAGCCAGGCAGATACAACCCATTGCATATATGTCCTCAAGATAAACAATAAAAGTAGTCCTCAAGTTGGGGAACTTGAGAACATCATTTGTCACATACATTTTATCCTAAAATCACTTGGAAATTGGAGTAACCATGTGTGTTAGTTGGCTCTATTTTATTTATTTATTTTTAATGTTTATTTATTTTTGAGAGAAAGACAGAGACAGTGTGAGCAGGGGAGGGGCAGAGAGAGAGGGAGACATAGAATCCAAAGCAGGCTCCAGGCTCTGAGCTGTCAGCACAGAGTCTGATGGGGGACTCGAACTAGTGAACCGCGAGATCATGACCTGAGCGGAAATTAGACGCTCAATCAACTGA